>NW_007255532.1:258968-335626 GCF_000164805.1 Carlito syrichta
ACTGCACTCCAGTCTGGGCAACAGAGTGAGATTCCAACTCAAAAAAAAAAAAAAAATTATCCTCATGTGGTTTGGATTCCAAGGGAGTAAATGCCCCTGAAAAACCATACTTCTTGGTAGATATGCTAATGCAAAAAGAAATATTTCTAAGTCTTCATAAAGCAGCTTACTTTAACTTCACATTCACTTTGGTGAACCCCTCCCCAGTGAATGTAGGTCACTAGAATCACTCAATTGTTTCGGAGTCATTGCTCCCAAGACTCAGATTTGATAGGAGTAAGTTTAAAAGTCATCAGGGAACAGGATAGAGTCTGAGCAGGTCTTTGTACCCTTCACCTTTTTGCTTGGATGCAGATACTACCTAGGAGCTACTATATTGAAAACAGTGCTGGGAATCTGATTGTTTTATTGATTTATGTTATTTCGCAGTTGTGAGTTTTAGGGCCCATTCTGAAAGTTCTGCTAGATGAGCAAAACAAAATTGCTGGCCCTATTACCTATGAGATGGATTTTTGGGAGAGAGATCAAGGACTCAGTGGCCCCATGTCAATACGGCTTCTGAAATACCCAGCAGAGTGGGGGCTGGCATCAGGGTGGGTGCAGGCGTGGTGTGGCCAAGACAGGTGCTGAGGCTCAACTAGCCTCTTCTTCATTTTGATTAATTGGTTTCTCTTGTTTTATGGAACTTGACAGCACTGGTTGTGGCTTTTCGTGGTTGACTACCCCCGTAGTACCTAATTACAGAGGAGATTTTTAAAAGCAACAATGAACACGTTTTCTAAATATGTTCTCAATCTGCTCCCTCCCTTGGTAATTGGAGGCAGAGAGAAAGGAGGGATAGAAAATATCCCCAGAGGCCTCCTGTCGATCAGCCCAGGCAGGTCCCCCTGGGGTCACTCAGGAGCACAGTTGCCTGGAAGCCCCATGGCATAGGGGGCTGGGGATAAGCCCAGTGCCACACCTTAGGTACACGAAGCTTCCACCCCTGCATTCTTATTCCTACATGTAGGGCTGAGTTATTGCTCAAGAGCTAGATAGGAAATTATGCACTTCAGCCAAATAAATGGTTTTTGATTGAAAGAAAAACAAAAACTTTGAGAGGTTTTTATGGAGCTCAAGCCAGACTCAGTGAAGCTCCTGATATGGGCAATCCTGAGACTCCTGCCTTTGCTCTTTTGAATGAATGGAGTAATGGCAAGAGAAATAACATATTTTTATTCATTCATTCATTCAATACATTTAACCCCATGCTAGGCTCTGGGAGAGTCTATTGGCAAGAATCTCACTGAGCAGAAAATGACATCAGGGGACCAGGAATGGGAATCCTCATCTGGCCCACTGAAGACTGGACTGAGGGTCAAGATAGACTAGGGGGTTTGTGCCTATGCATCCCACACCTGCTGGCCTGGACACCAGATTGTTCCCCGCTTCCTCTTAATGAAGAAAGAGGAAAGAAAATGCCTGTGGGCTGTGGCTAACCCACATGGCTCTTTCTTTATGTTAGACTGGCCATCTCCACTTTCCCTTTCACTACTTATAGGACCTGGAATTCTACCAATTACAGACTGCAGGCTAGATGGTTAAGGAAGTCAATGTGAAGCATGAATCATAGGAATTCCTGAACTGGTGAGATCTCTTTTAAGAACAGAAAGATGCCCAAGCCCACACGATAATGCCCTATTATATTACACTCCTCTCTCCACCACACATATGCACAGATGAGTGCAAGGAGATTCAAACTCTTTTATCTCTCAGCTTTCCTTTCTGGAGGACCACACTGAAGTTGTAAGTCATTTTACAGTACAGCAAGGATGACCTAACCTTTGGGCTCATTTATTATCTCCATCTGTTCCCTCTGCTACAATAAGAGACTATGCAGCCCTCCATCAAAATCTAAATTACATAGTAGACCCCATGTCTCAATGTGGACATCTCTTTATGTGAAAAGAACTATTGTCTGCCTCCTCCCATCACCCACTTTCTGCACAAGGGCAATCTTATCCGAACCCTTCCATTATGGGTCCTCCATTCAACTTTATCTTCAGAGTAAGAAAGTGGTTCCCAACTCCAATGCCTATCAGACTCACCAAAGTTTTAAAAAATGCAACTGGAAGGCCCCATCCAAGACCTTCTGAATCATAAGCTATAGAAGAACCTATAACTTCGATAAACTTCCAAGGGTGATTCTGATATGCAAGTATGGGCAGTGGTTCTCAAACTGCTGTGTGCATCTGAATCACCTGGGAATGTCTTTAACATGAAAACTTGGATTTAGCAGGTCTGGGATGTGGCATTTCTAACAAGCCTCTAGGACTGCTGCTGTTCCAGGAAGAAACTTTAGGTAGCCTAGGTTTAGAGTTATGGTTCTGGACTCTAGCTCTATGTCAGAATCATCTAGGGAGCTTTTAAAAATCTCTTTGCCTAGGCTGCAATCCCAACTAACTAAATCATAGTTTCTGGCACTGGGACCCAGACATCAGTAACTTCTAAAACTTGCCAAGCAATAATATTGTGCAGCCCTAGCTGAGAACCATTGGTCTGGGAGCTGTTTCCCAGTAGAGTGGGTTTATGATTCAGCTGCTCAGCTCCCAGCCCAACCATAGACCTGCTACCTACTCTCCAGAATCTATTTTCCAGGCAGCTGGGCACTGCATATGTTTTTCCAGACAGCTAGACAATACGTATTATCATCATACATGAGCTCGCTGAAACATATCCCTTTTTATAGATAACCAATAGCAATATTAGCAAAGCTTATTTCCTTTGGACAGAAAATTCTCAATTGTTGGCTAATGGCTACTTGGCTTCTCTCTCTCTCCTGGAGCACTCTGCATGGTACATTTGTACAACCACATAGGCAATAGTACATGGACACACCATATACATAAGATCAACTTGTCACTCATACAACCCCTTGCATTTTATATCTCCTGGTCTTTCCTTAAGAATGCTAAGGAATTAATATCTTGCTTTACTATCTCTTCCACCTTCTTCAAGTTATCTGTACCTCTGAGCTTTTGTATACTATGGGGCATTACTCTGAATGCCCTCACCCACCTTGTTGTCATGGCCGGCTCCTGCTTGTCTTTTAACTTTCTTGTCTTTGAACATCGTCATCCCAGTCTAAGAGGAGCACTGCAATTCTCAATAACTCCTCTGTGCTCCATGAGAATGTCTACTATAGTTCTTAGTACATTGTGTAGTATTTATTGATTTTCTAATCTCTTTTTCCCACTAGACTGTGAGCTTCTTATGGATGGGACTGTCTTCCCCACCTCTCAATTTACAACACAATGCTACATTCTGAGCATAATGCCAAGAACAGAACAGCAGCTCACACATTTTATTGAATGAATCAATGGTTCCTCTTCTCTCTCTATCTTTTTTCTGGTTTCTTTGTTAAGTTGCATAAAATATACAGAAACTGCTTTGTTTTAGCATGATTCTGACTGGCATATTTGTTCAAATCAGTCTACACCCAATGAGGGTATAATTGGAATATCTGGTCCTTCCAAAACCCTGCCAATCATTCTGCCGTGTAAATAGGCACAGGTGATTGGTTCTAATCAAAGTCATTAGGCTGGTTCTGGAACGATCCTGCTGCCATATGTAGATAATTATGGCAGAAGTCTACATTTTGGATGTTAGCCAATCTAAATAGCATTAGCATTAGGAATTTAAATAGAACAAGAGGAGAAGGATAGCGCAGTATTGGACATAAATAATAATGGCTAGCACTTATATAGCATTTTCTACACACCAGGCATTCTTCTAGGTATTTTACATACATCAACTGATTTACATAACATAACAGCCCAATGAGATAAGAACTATTGGTATCTGAATTCTGTAGGTGAGGAAACTAAGGTACAGAGAGGTTAGGTAACTTGGTCAAGATTATACAGTTGTTAAGTGGTAGACTCTCTTTTGGGAACAGGTAGACTAGTAGTTCCAAGTCTATGTTCTTTGCCCTACTGCAATACTGTACTAGAGTGTAGGCCTCTTCCAAGATACAACATTAATCATTTTTGAAAAATATGACTCTTAAGAATTCCCATAGTTTGTATTAGTAAATAAGAGACCTGACTTGACCCCTGGAAGCATAAAGGACTATCAGGTTCTCCATCTTATTAGAGTAGCCATCCTCAAAGTTTAGGTATCCAAGGTTTATTGTTTTTTTTAAATTTCTTAAATATACAGACATACCCATCTCTCAGAAAATAGACAGTTAGGGACTTTCAATGGACAACTTACCTATAAAATAAAAAATAAAGTTTTTCTCAATTAAAACAATGCTGTTGTTTTCCTAGAGTTTTATTTGCTCTTGGAGATAAGACTGGGGTGTTGGAATGAGGAACTTGGTTGAGGCTTTCTAAGTCTAAAAGACTCCAGTTAATGATACCACTCTTTATAGTTACTTGATGGTTCTTTTTTCAGTCCTATCTGGATCTTAAGGCTCCCTTCTGTGCTCTCTGGTGTGTCCAATTCCTTCACTCCATGGAGAAAATTGGAGAAAGAGGCTCCATTTCTCACATTGGAGAACCTGCCTATGAAATGAATCTATCCTCATCACTGGAGTTTTCTCTCCAGTAGCTTCATTAGTGACCTCACATTTGAAAGACCAAGAGTTGGAATCAATATTTTCACACGGCCATTTTCTTTCAAGAGGTGGCCTTCCTGACATCTACAGACAAACATGACCTGATGTGCCTGGGTCAGGTAGATACACTGCCTCTTCCCATCTCCGAGGCCAGAGGGAGAAGCTGGGAGCTTGTGTTTTTAACAAAGTTCTCTGCTGCTGACTCTACTTCTTCGAAAAAAAAAATTAGCAAGGCAATAACTTCACAATTGCTTCTATAGTCTCATTCTTCCTTGCCACATGGGAAACCTTTAGAACTTAATCTTAGAAAATAAAAATAGGGTCAGTATCACTAAAGCAAGTGGTTCTTAAAGTGTGGCCCCACAGCAGCAGCAGCATCAACAATTTCTGGAAACTTGTTAGAAACACAAATCCATGGGCTCTTCCTCAGACTTACTGAATCACACAAACTCTGGGGGTAAAGATTAGCAAGTTGCATTTTAATATACCCTCTCAGTGATTCTGATGCATGCTGAGGAATCACCTGGAAGAACCACTGTCACAAAGAATCAAGGTATTTAGTTAAGATATGCTTCTTAATATATGATCTCCCCCAAATAGATCCATGCAAAGGATACACTGTGTAAGTATGTATGTCCTCAAGGAATATCTTAACTGATGCTATCTAGAGATGTAGCTCTGTACCAGCCATGACATGACAGTCAAATTGTAAAGAGCAAAACATAAACTGCGGAGAAATTGAAGCCATCCATTTATTACTGACCCCGGAAGAATGCCCCCAGAGTGTACAGACCATCATTTGTCCATTGATCAAGACAGGTGGGATGTGTTTGGAGGCTGGTGATTAATTCAGGTGTTTCTTACTTGAAGAGCTTAGTTGTCTCCCTTGCTCACAGCTGCCATATTGAAGTGATGGTATTAAAACTGTGAAAATTTGAAAGCTAATTCAACCAACTGACTTTAATCACCAAGGGTGATAGGGCGCACTGAGAGACTATAAAGACTGGGGCTTCTGTCAAATTCGAATGTTATTGCTTTTGACTGGGACAGTTGTGAGATTCACAGAACAAATAGAACCAGAACAGTATGATCTTTAAAATTAGTTACAAAGATCAAAACAATAAAAAACTGGAATGATTTCTTCAAGCATAAAAATTTATCCTCTCTGAAATAATTAATTTGATAAAATTACTCATTAGACCTATGTATTATTGTGTCATTATAGCTATGGTATCTAAAATAACTTTAGCTTTTCTGTTTGAAGATGCCAGTACAAATTCTAAAAGGTACATACCTAATTAGGTCAGACAGTAACTAACTTTCCTTTCCCATATTGTTCTATAGAGAATACTAGTTATAATTACCCTCTAAAAAATGGGCATGGATTTACATACAATATTAAGGATAAAATAGAAGGTCATCAAACTCAGGAAGATCCACAGTTCTAGGTTCATGGGGCTATTGTTCAGTGCTGTCTATATTAGAAAATGACAATGTCATGCACCTGTTTGAAAATGGTAGAAGTCCTTGGGATATCATCCCTACCACGTACAGGTAATATCACAAAGGATTGGTGTTCCAGAGCCTCCATCTGCCTGTGTTGAGTGACACCACCAAAATTTTTCTGGATAGACCATTGGTGTGACCCAACATGCTACTTCTGATACACACATCTTTGGTCATTTTTCTTTCCTTGAGTCTAAGGGCACCAAGATGAAGGATTTATATGAAACTGAAAGCAAAGTGGTAAAAGGTCATAAGACTCACACAATTCTTTGCACTAGTGGAATAGTTCAGGTTTCCTCATACCCTTTTATTGGCAGTGGCCACAAATTGTGAGTTAAGGTTCAGATGCCATTCAGTCTTCCAGGAATCTAACTATTCCTGATTCTTGGATTACTTTTTAAACCAGCTTTGACTCCCTGAAGCTACTGTTCATAGGGTCAGGCTCAAACAAGGAGGAATAATTCAAGTTGACTCTGACCTCACACCTCCAGTGTTAATACCCTCAATCGACAACCCTCAGTGGAGGTTGGATGAGTTCATCCAGTTTCCTGAAGCAATATCCATTCTTAAACATCTACTTTGTGCTAGCAGGTCCTTCACCTATGTCTTCTTTAATTCTTTCAATAATTTTACAGGTTAGGTACTACTGTCTCCTGAGTGCAGATGAGGAGAAGGAAGCTTGGAAAGATGAAATGCCTTTGCACAGCTAGTGGCAGAGCTAGTATTTAAATCAGGTTCAATTATAGCTAGGGTTAGGATAAGGTTTAACTCTATAGTCTAACTTCTGGGCCCTTGTTATGAAACTGCACAGTAAACTGCCCTGCAATAACCTAACTGATTGATAATGTGGAAGTATTTCCAGTGGTTGTTAGCCAGTCCGCCACAGTCCATCCCTTAAGTCTAACACCACCACCACCCCAACCCCCCCATGCAGCTACTCCTCCAATCTGGCTGGCTCCAGGAATTGTTTAGGAGTTAATGATTGTTGAAGTGTGGACCCTGGACCTGCGGCATCAGTATCACCTATGAACAAATTAGAAATGCAAATTTTGGGGCATAGCCCAAGACCTCTTGAATCAGAAAATCTAAGAGTACAGCCCAGCAATCTGTATTATAACAAGTCATCCAGGTGGCTCTGGTGCGTGAACATGATCCGAAACCACTAGTCTAACATATTCTTGGGTATAGATTGAAACGGTGAAAAGATTGAATAGATTGAAACAAACTCAGTCCAGTTCTATTTAGTCTCTCTCTCTCTCTCTCTCCCTGTCTCTCTCACTTTCGTGTATTTTAGAAACTTCTTAGATTGGCTTTAAACTTCTAATTCACTGAGGATATCATGACTCCCCAAGTTTAACATGCAGACCTTTCTCTCTTAGGGAATAAAACCTGTGTCTTCAGCTTTCCTCTTTGACCTTGCTAGGTGATTATGATTTTATTCTAGGTACCCATAGTTTTATTGACTACACGCATACATTTAGGATTCTAATAGGTGTTTTTAAATGGTCTGCATGGTTTCTGAGATGTAATGACTTTTAAAAAAAGGCCTTCTGACTCTTTTCTATTTTCTCTAATTATTGGATTCTTACCAATATATGCTTTCTTTTTGAAAAGGGAATATGATCTTTTAGTTTTCTTTTCCCTCAAGGATATTTGGAGAGATATGAAAAAGGTTGTATCTGAAAATGTGAGACTGTTGCTTATTAATGGTAAGTTGTAGTATAAAAGACGAGCTTTGAAGATCTTGAGAACTGGGTTTAAATATAATTGCCACTTTCCTGGCTTTGAGGCCTTGGAAAACATCATTTAAAATCTCTGAACTTTAATTTTTTCATCTTTAATACAAATTTTTCATCTCTAATATGGAGAAATATTACCTCCTAATACTGTTGTTAGAATTATATGGCATATTAGAATGAAGTACCAAGCACAGTGATAGGTGTTAAACAAATAACAAATAACTATTATTATTGTGGAGAATGACACAGTCTCATTTTCTCAGAAGTTGAGGTATGGAAGCCACAAAATAAATGTGGCATATGTTCCTCAAGGGCCAAATTTATTTCTTGATAAGAAATATAATTTCTATATTAAAACAAGATTCTGTTTAATCTCTCCTACATTTTTGAATTCTTTAGCATGATTTTGAAGAAACTTTAGAGGTCAATGAACTTGTTTTATATTCTTGTACTCTATACATTCCACTATCCCCACCTCTGTGCGTTGTCATCATTCCCTTTACTCATAGGCATATATTTCAGAGGATAAGTCTGGAAAGCACTCTAGTGCTGTGGCCAGTGGATGAATGTAATAAGTAGCCAAAATTATTACTTAAGTAGACATCATTTTCTAATATCTAAGAAGGGGCTGCATTGAAATGAAGATTCTGCCAGAGATGTCACTGGATGTTATTGGAGGGGAGGTAGAACGTGGTTACTCCTCACACCCCTCCCAACCATGAGAGCCTGTAGGCTGTGATTCCTATCCACTCAGCTGTCTCCCGTCACAGGTCTGCAAGATAGGCATTCAGTAATGGCTGAGTAAAAGAATGAATGAATGCATTTGGATTCTACAACCCCTAGATCATCATCTCCATCCAGTATACATTCTATAATGGCCATCACTGATCATGATCACCCCATCTCCAGTAAGTTGTTCAATGACACCTCATTTCAGATGGGATTGTGTTGAGATGCAAGTAACAGAAAACCTGGTATAAACTAACAGGAGTTTATCTGTCTCACAAAACAAGAAGTCTGTGCTTGCCCTTGATGACTGGGAAACTCCAGACATGACACCATTTAGCCTCGAATGCCATTGCCCAGACATTCAAGAAAGAGCCCGAACAGAGGGAAGGCAATACCACCAGACATCTGCTTCTGTTGCTGTCACTTCTCTACTGTTGCTTAACAAACCACCCCAAAACTGGGACACGCAATGACCACCATTTATTTAATAATGACATGGACAGGCAGTTTGGCTGGCTCAGCTGGGTAGTTCTTTTCTCATATGTCTTCGCTTGGTCAGCTGAGATCAGCAGGCGGGATCAGCCTCTATGAATGGGGTACTTGGGCCACATGACTCTCATCACCCTGCAGGCTCACCTGGGCTTGTTCTGACTGGCATCCCAGCTGCGTTTCCAGGCAAGAGCAGAGACTTGCCAGGCCTCTTGAGTCCCAGCTTTAGGACAGCTATAATATCACTTTGCCTCCTTCTATGGGCCAAAGTCAGTCATGAGACCAGTTCAGCTATAAGAGATGGAAAAATACACCCCACCTCCAGATGGGAGGTGCTACAGAGACACAATACAAAGAAATGTGCACACAGGGAGGACTGGAGAATGGAGGCCCCCCATCTACTACAGATTCCTTAGCCAGTACTGAAACTGGGAGATTAGGAGGTTTTCCCTATCCTTTTTTTCTTTTTTTTGAGTTAGAGTCGACCTGCTGGGCTCTGGCGATCCTTCCGCCTCAGCCTTCCAAGGAACTGGAACTACAGGCGCGCACTACCACACCCGGCTAATTTTTTTTATTTACTGTAGAGATGAGGTCTTGCCAAGTTGCCCAGGCGGGTCTCGAACCCGCGGGCTCAGGCAATTCACTCACCTCAGCCTCCCAAAGGCGTGGGATTACAGGCTGAGCCACCGAGTCCAGCTCCTTTTTTCTTGCTTGCTTGCTTCCTTTCTCTCTTTTCTCTCCTCTCTCCTCCTTTTTCTCCTCTTCCTTCTTCTCTTTCTTCTCCTTTTCCTCCTCTTCTTCCTCCTCCTGTTCTTCCTTTTTTCCTCCTTTTCCTCTTCCTTCTCCTCTTCCTCCTCATCCTCTCTCATTTTTCCCCTCTTTTCCTCCTGTTTCTCTTCCTCCCCTCCTTTTCTTCCTCTTCCTCCTCCTCCTCTTCTCGTCCCCTCCTCCTCCTCCCCCTCCCTCTCCTCTTCCTTCTGTCCCCCTTCCCCTCCTCCTGCTTTTTTCTTTTTTTCCCTTTTTTCTGCAAGCTTTACCAGACCCTAAAAAAAAGACAGGCCAGGAAAAAAAAAAAGTGCTGGGAAAGGGCATCAGGACCCACTAGTTTGCAGTATCTACCATAATACTTAACTCTCATTCTTGACTTCGGTAAGAAAGTTCTTGGATCGATATCCCTATTAGACTATCAGAAACTTCAGTCCTAATTCACTCCTAGTTGCAAATCCCTGGAAGCATTCATTTTGACCCAGGTAGCCCCCAAAATGGCATCAGATTCCTGGTGAGGCATTAATGCAGCTTGAGTGATACAGCTCTTTTCTTTTTTTTGCCCCTTTCTGTTATTGAACTGTCAGTCACCCCAAACTCTTGCAAAGTACATGTGAGAAAAGAATGGCCACTTTGCTTCTCTGTAGGCTTTGTAGCTCTCCTCAGAAACTCACTCTGTAATAAGGTATGAAAGGAGACCTTCAAAAATCCGCATACAATAATAACTTTCCCTTAGGATTTTTACTTGAAAGCCAAATGACTTATAAATGGCATGTAGGTAAATATCAGTCTGGATGCAGAAACTTGCTGGCTTCTTTGGCATTTGGGTGGCTATATATATTCTGAGGATAAAGAAGGTTATTATTCACAAAAGAAAAAAAACAATGATTAACTCATGATCTGAAGGTCACAAAATAATAGTGAACATTTATTAAGCACTTATTATGTGCCTGGTAGAATGCTAAGCATCTTTATATGATCTAATTTAATATTCAAACAACCTAAATGAGGTCGGAGAAATTCTCATTTTACATATGATGAAACTGAGGCACAGGTAGGCTAGGTGTCTTTATTTGGAGAATCAGGATTCAAATCCTGTCTGACATCAAGCCTTTATTTCTGACCATTAGAACACACTTCATTGCATTTATTTCTAATCCATGGTGCAAAAGTCATTATGAAGAGATCTAAAATATAATTCATGCTTCATAAGTATCAGCCGACAGTCTTGACTGACTGGGCTTATGTCCCTGTGTGAGAGCCAAAACAACTAAATGAATTTACAATTACTTACAGACTCTAATGACCATGGTGTTGTTTAATGAAGTAGAATATATTACTTAAGCCAGATGATTATTGATCATTTTTAAAGGTGTAAACAAGATCTTTATTAATGAAGTTGTTCATTAACTATGTCATTTATGTATATCAAACTACATTTGCAGGTCTGGGTTTTGCTGTGGATTTTGCTATTGTTACTTATTGCTTGCTTTTTGTTTTTGTGCTATAGGCATTTGGTATTATTCAAGAGATTAGTGTTTCCCAAACCATGTACCCCAGGAAATTAGCTTCTGTAACAAAATACTATAGACTAGATAGCTTAAGCGACACATTTATTTCTCCCGGTTCTGAAAAACTAGAAGTCCAAGGTGAAAGTGCCAATAGATGCCATGTCTAGTGAGAGCTTGCTTCCCAGTTCACAGACAGGCATCTTTATCTTATACCCTCAAATGGCAGAGAGAGAAAAAGAGAGATTATCTTCCTCATGCTTCTTCCTATAAGCACCCTAATCTCATTTAGGAGAGCTCTACCCAACCTCCCAAAGTTCCTATCTCCAGATACCATCACATTGGGCTTCAACATATAAATCTGAGAACTGGGGACATAAGCATTCAGCCCATAGCATTGTTCTTAGATGTCCCATGAACAAAAACTTTCCCATAGTCAAATGAATTTGTAAAATTTAGAATTTATTAGTGTTTAAAGTGTGATTGTTTGTTTACTACAAGACGTATTGGAGCCTTTTACATATTGTGATCTGCGTTGAAGATCTCCAAGACAGCAATATAGTTTACATTGTTAGCCATACTTACTTGATTAGAAATACTAGTCTGTTTGATTTCTGATTAATCTGATCTCATTATTGTTGGTCAAAACTCATAAATGTCTAAAGAACTGTATAGATCTCTAAATCCACTTATGATTATAATAAACTGATTTTCATTTTGAATTAAAATTACTTGGATTTTAAAGATTTAGGGCTTCTTGTGTTTGTTTAGCTAAAAATAAATAAAAACATAATTTACATGTTGTTTTTAATCACCAAAAAACATTCATCATATTCTTTATATACATTAAATCCAAAAATAAAACATATCCTCACTTGGATATTACTTTAGATTTCTGGTGCCAAATTCAAGAAAGATGTAATAAAATGGACTTGGGAGAGAAAACTAACATTTTTAGGGTGTTTACCTTTTGTAAGTCATTTTTATATCTGACTTAGTCATTTCACAACCTTTTAAGGTAAGAATTTGTGTCCTTACTTTATAAGTACAAAAACCTGCATTCCAGAGAAATCAAAACTATTTACGTTTACACAAATAATAAAGCAAAAAGTCAAGATTTGAACCCAAAACTATCTGACTCATATTCCATTTATTCTGAAAAAATAAACCAAAAGAAGAATTAAAATGATAGAAAATCTGCCATTTGAAAACAGATATAATTGGCAAACTGATAACAGCAACAACAATAATTCTATGAAACAGAAAAGGCTAAAAGAAGATATAATACATTTCTGTACAGCATGAATGGTGGCTGAGAAACTAATGTAGTCTATTCACCAGCTTAAAAAATTAGGGAGTAATCCTTTAAACGTGGCTAGGGTTATTTTCAGAAAGATTAAATGATTAATGAACTAAACAGATAACAAAATTAGTAATCAAATTGACACCAAGAGATGATTCTTTCTAAAAAGATGAGTAGATTGAAGAACTAAATGGATGCATTACTGGATAATTTGTTTCAAATTTTTGATTCAAGATCACATGAGACAATCATGCCTGCTTGCAATATGCCCTTTGGTACCAACTGATAACCAGCTAGACAGTGTTTAGTGAACTCACCCTGGAGTGAGTTGACAGTCACAACTGAGAGTCTCTGGGACAGAGTTAACCTTTTGTAGACTGAGGGACAGTTTAGAGATACCACCTTTATTTGTAGTAGGATTTAGCTTAGATTCAGTAGATGAGAAAAGATTCTCTTTTCTTCTTCTCCTGAAAACACAACTCTGCTCTATCATATACAAAAACAAACATAGAAGACTGCTTCAGATCATGTTGACAGCAAATCATTGCTGCATTCTGGTCATGGTAGTAATGAAGAGCTTCCAGAATTTATGCTAGAATATGGACCTTTGTGAAGCAAAGTGATGAACAGATCAGAGGTCAGGATGTGTATGTCTAACTGAATGAATTCAGCCCCCATTGTTATCAGGGAAGAGATGAAAAATACACTTGGTCCATTTTAAAGAAAAGTTAACAAGAAGTATTCAAGGTACTTGGTCAGCTTTAAAAGAAGATAACAGGGAGAAGTCCTCAGGTACTTGATCAATTTTAAAGGGAAGATAACAAGAAGTATTCAATGTTCTTAGCTGCTAGGGGAAGGAGGGGCATACCTCATCAACAAGGGTACCTGCATGATCAATGTTTCTATACCTAACCCTGAATTGTACCCCACATCTTTATAATAAAAATTTAAAAAAATAAAACAAACTAAAAATAAAATAAAGGAATAAAAGAGAAGAACTTAAGGTACTTAATCAATGTTAAAGGAGGGTAACCGGGAGAAGTATTCAGGTACTCGGTCAGTGTTAAAGGAAAGGTAACAAGAAAAAGTAAGAAACACACATTAGTGTATCTTATGAGCAGGCATACATGTGGAGGGGCTCACACGTGCCCCTCCCTAACCCTTGACTTCACAATAAATAAATGCCAGAATATGTCAAAAGTATCACCTAAAAAATGTGAAAAGTAAGTTATGGTTCTTTATGCTCTTTGCTTTTTTGTTTATCTTTTAAATCATCATGATAGAGAATTTAAAAAAATCTGTAGCTATCTTTTTGTCCAAGTAATGATGGTACATCATTTGTACTCTCTCTACTTGGCTGGGATTCTGCTTTCTCAGCTTCGTTCAGGGTGAGACATTTTACCATGGTAGATATTTTATCAGTGTCATTCTTTTTAGTTTCATTTTGTTGTCATGAGAGATTTCTCTATTATATTTCCTCCCACTTGCCTTTTCAATCCTCTCTCCTTATTTTTTAATGTTATTTTTCTTCTTTTTCCACTTCTCACCCCAACCCCCAACTCCCAACAACACTTGGCCTGATTCCTGGCGTTCCTACTTAATGGCTATGTAATGCTTGGCAAGTCTCTTAACTAACACCTTGGAGGCTGTTTCTTCAAATATAAAACGGAAGTAATAACTGCTCTGCCCACCTCATTTTGTAAACTGTAAAATGTTATCTGAATAAGTTTGTTGTTGTGATTATTATTGCCCTATCCCCACCTTCCTCATCCAAATGAATTCCAAATGGTCACTTGCCTTATAGCATCATTGGCTCTGGAGTCAAAGTCCTGGGTGGGTCCAGTAAATTGGCTAAGATTAGATTACCTGCCTTCGATCTGGTTGCCAGGATGCTGGGAGAGGGAATATCTGACCCTCTGTAGCTTCCATAGTGGGAGGTAAGATTCTCTCTCTTGCCTTTACTGGGATTTTTCTCCACACAGGAAATGTATTCAGAGGTCCATTTTAGGACTTTATAGGTTAAGTGATCTATTCATGGCCCACAGATTATTGCTGATGGACTAAATCTCATTTCTCATTCCCAATCTCCTAGACCTTCACCATTTTATGTGTCCTTGTTAAAATTTGTTCAGTCTTCTAGTGAATATTGAATCTCTCCCATATACCATGCACTACAGTGTGGTTTCTCTGACTCTCATATTCTGAGATTTTATGATTAAGTGTTTCTATGTAACATTTTCCTGGTGATAAGACACTGTGTTAAGAACATTGTTTTCACAATGAAATTTTA
Organism: Carlito syrichta; assembly: GCF_000164805.1. NCBI lineage: Eukaryota > Metazoa > Chordata > Mammalia > Primates > Tarsiidae > Carlito > Carlito syrichta. The sequence goes on from NW_007255532.1 coordinate 273,898, forward strand.
GAGAGTCTTAAATTTAAGACAAAGATTACTATCAGAAGTATCCTGCAGATTCAGCAGAGGCATGGCTGAAAAAGATAATTTGTTCAACAAAAAGAAAGAGGAAATAACAGCACCAGGGGGATTTCTTGGGCCCCATCATTGTTCACCATTAAAGTTTATGATTTAAAACAAAGAGGGGACTGTACAGTTCAAGGACTTACAGTTTCTAACATGAATCTAGAAGCTGGCTCTCTTCAGCACTGCCTAAGTCTTTTCCGTACTCTGTCTCCATTTTGCCTGTATCTAGCACCAATATATAATATGGTTATAAGGTAGAGAGCTTAGAAGCTTTGAGAGTCTGTTCAAGGCTGATATCCGTATATATATATTTAAAAACCAATGGAAAGAATGCACCTTTTTCTCACAGAAGTGTTCTGTCTTCCCCCAATTGCAGCATGCTTAGAAACAAACAAGGGAATTGCAGTTTCCAGCAAGATAGCAAATCCTAGTCCAAGTTCCTTAGAAAATGGAGCTTGAGGCAAATTCTTAGGTGTTAAGAGTATATAGGGGAGTACATCTCCAGAAAAGCCAGAGTGTGGAAAAAATAGGAGTGAGTCAGGAAAGGCAAGAGAACAAATTTAAGGGGTTATATCACAGCTTTTATAATAAGCACAGTTGATTGCTCAGTCTCTCAGGATGTCTTGAAAGAGGCTGCCTAAAACCACTGCATGTTTGAATAGCCCGTCTTAGGGGAGGAAGGGAGAAGAAATTTTGTGGCAGCTCATGTCTCCCTTTGGTCAAAATTGCCCCACGTTACATCAACTTTCTTGCACTTCTGGGTTTACCTCCTATCCTCTCCAGAAGCCACCTGGGAAGCCAGACCCCAGGATAGTAAGGCAGCATCTGTGACGCAAGCCACAACTTTCAGGCTGAGCTGGAGATGGAAGCAAGCCAGTGCCATTCCCTGTCTCTCCACTTGCAGCCTGACCAGGCAGACTGGGTGAGGAATTGCATGTGTTAATGAAGTCCTACAGTGTCACATGCCTCAGTAACAACACAAATGAGAGGCAAGAGGGATGCACAGCAAGGCACAGGGCCATACCTGTGAGTGACATGAGGGACCAGAGAAGCCACTGCAGAGAACCCAGTCAGCTAAGCGAGCAAACACCAGGAAAAGTCATAGAGCTCAACCAATACTGAATGGTACATTCCCTCTGTACCCTAAGAACATTTGGGCCTGAAGCTCTTCATGAAAACTCATCAGGACTATCAACAGAAAAACATGGCTAAGGGCATCCAGAAAGGAGTACAAAATGTGTTAGGTACATCAAGATAGCTTGAAAAACCTTTCATTATGCACACCAAAAATTGCTAGATAGAATACACATAAATTAAAATGCTTGGATGGAGTCCCAAGAGAGAAGGAGAAAGTTCTAGATTCCAGAAAAAAAGAGGGAATTAAAACCAGATCAGTAAATATATAAACAACTTTTGAAGCTAAAAAAGAAATGGCTTTTAATAACAATAATCTATGGGGTTAGACTTTGTTTTTTTCATATATAGAAAAAAGACTCAAAACATTAGTCCTGAGCAGAGTGACAAGCACAAAATCAGAACCCAGAGCCCTCAAGAATTGCATCCGTTGTGTGTGTGTGTGTGTGTGTGTGTGTGTGTGTGTTACATACACACACATATCAGCACAAGACAGTGACAAGTAAGCTCCAACTGCCTGCATCTGTCTTGGGAAAAATTATTTTTCCAAGAAATCAAACCCAGGATTGTGTTTCTTAGAGGTTTAAAGTGATTTTATACTGACAGGGAACCATCAAGGTGAAACTATTTCATAAAGCAAATCATAAAAATTGATTCTCTGACAGTGATACTTCTAAGGTGCTCAGAAGAAGCAACAGCAGATATACTAGAAAGGCAAGCCACAGAATTTCTGAAGGGAAAAAGAACATTCCTCAGGAGACCTGTTCGCCATGTGGCTATACAAACTGCATAATAATTATATTTCTAAAACGGGAGCAGAATAATCTAACAAAGAATATAAAAAGTATATTTTAAAGTGTTAAAAATGTACAGAAAAGGATACAAGCTATTAGTAAAAGAATTAAAACCATATGAGAAAAACAACCCACTTTGTGAAAATGAACCAAATACTACATTTAGATATGGGGAAAGCAGATACTACTAGAAATAAAATTCAAAACTCAAGAAGCAGATTAAGTAACAGATAAAACACCTCTAAAGAGAGAATTAGCGGATTAGAAAATAAATTTGAGGAAATTAAATTGCAAAACAGCACAAAAAACTATAAAAGAATTTGGCAAAATAGTTTACAATGTGTAGTTCCCACATTATATCTAATAGGAGTTCCAGAGTGAAAGGATACAGAGAGAATATGGGAGAAACAGTGTTTGTTATTTTGCTTGGTTGTTTGGTTGTTTGAGACAGAGTCTTGTTCTATTGCCCAGGCTGGAACTCAGTGCCACCATCATAATATGATCATAGCTCATTGAAGATTTGAACTCCTGTGCTCAAGTGGTCGTCCTCCCAGCTGGGACTACAGGCATGGGCTGCCACACCCTGCTAATTTTTTTTATTTTTGTAGAGATAAGGTCTCACTATGTTGCTCAGGCTTGTCTCGAACTCATGACTTCAGGTGATCCTCCCACCTCAGCTTTCCAAAGGCACAGGCATTATACGTGTGAGTCACCCCACCTGGCTGAGAAATAGTATTTAAATAGATAATGGTAAAGTATTTTTCAACATTGATAAACTACCCTCAAAGAGATGAAATAAAACCCCAAATTCCATGTAACATTTTAAAGTAGATAGAAGTTAGTGATAGATTTCTTACATAGAAGTAAACTCGAACTGGCAGCTGCCTTCTCAGCACACAAAATAGTGCCAGGTGATGCTGTATGAGGCAAAATTATCATCAGCCTGGGAGTTTATAACCAGCTAAAGTATCATTCAGGACATAGAACAAAATAAATACATTTTTACACAAATAGAGACTAAGAAATCTACCATAAATAAATCTCAGAACATACCACTCAGGAAAGCTAGCTGCAACAGGATATGTACAATAATATTGACATAAAAGTACAAAGCTCAACACTAAAGTGTCTACTGTTTGTATATTTTAAGTATAAAACACCATTTAAAAAATTATAGCCACATTTAAGATAGTAGCTACTGCTGGATAGGATAGAAGGGAGGCAGAAAGAATGGGAAAGACACTGGGACTTCAACGTCTATAACTACATCGTCTTACCTTTTTTTTTTTTTTTTTTTTAGTTGGAGTCTCACTCTGTCGCCCAGACTGGAGTGCAGTGGCCGCTCCTGGCCACCGCAGCCTCGCCTGCTGGGCTCTGACGATCCTTCCGCCTCAGCCTTCCAAGTAGCTGGAACTACAGGCGTGCGCTACCATGCCCAGCTAATTTTTTGATTTATTGTACAGATGAGGTCTCGCCAAGTTGCCCAAGCAGGTTTCGAACCTGTGGACTCAGGCAATCCACTCACCTCAGCCTCCCAAAGGCGCGGGATTACAGGCTGAGCCACCGGGCCCGGCTCTTACCTCTTTCAGTAAAAGAAAAACTTTAAGGTGGCAAATGTATTAACACTTGTTAAATCTAGATGGAAGTACATGGTGTCTGTGATTTTACTTCTGTTCTTTCTGTGTGTTTGAAATATTTCAGAATAAAAAAATTAAAGAAATAAATCTACATCAAATAGGAGAGTGAAGAAAGGAAAGGAAAAACAGAGGGAGAAGGAAGAAAGAGGTAGCTCAGCATGACGAGCTCTTCATGGCAATTGGAAACAAACCAGAAAGGTCACCCTTGTAGAAAGTGAGAGTTTATTCTAATCTAACTTGGAAGAGATGACAAAGAGAACTAGATGACCAATCTAGGTCATGTCTCCATCCTTACCACTAAGCAAATATGTGAACATATGTATAGTTTCCCCCTCCCTGACTCTCAGTTTTGTCATCTTATAGTTAATGGGGTTAGAGCCAGTTATTTTACAGGAACCTTTCCATTTTCAACATTATTTTGTTCCTCTGCCTTTGATTTTCCAGATGGCCACATTTTCAAGCATAATATAAAAATTAGTAAGAATTTCTTTGACTACAAGAGGCAAAGAATTCAGCCCGAATTGGCTTATTAAAGTGAGAAAGTATTGATTTATATAAGATAAAAACCTCTAGGCTAGATTCGGTTTTAGGCACAATTAGATTTGGAGCTCAAAAATACTATCATGAGTCCCAGGTATATATTTTTTAAAAATCTTTTATCCTGTGCCTTCAGTTACATTGGCTTTCTTCTCAGCCATCATGTGATAAGCCAGATGGTGGTTGTAGCCAGATGGTGATGGCAGCTCCAGCCCTTAAATCCCCTAAGTTTTCTGCACTGCAAGAAAAGCAAAATCTCTTTCCCTGCAGTCTCAATGCAATGCACATTGTGTCTCATTAGTTTTGATGGAGTCCTAAGCCCAACACTGAACCACTCGTTGTAAACAGGGGAGAGCTATGTGCTAATCAGCTTGAGCTTTGAGCATGCTCCCACTGTGGAATGGGCACAGCTTCGCCCCAGCCATACAGACTACGAGTGGGAGAGTGTCATTTCCCAGAGAGGAACTAGGATGTGGTTACCAGAAAGAGGATGAATGAATGTTTGATGGCAAAAACAAATGTTCACCACACCAACAAAAATATAGGAATGACTTTCCAAAAAGGACAGTCTGAGAATTTTAGCCTCTTTTTATAGGGAAAGACAGAAGGTAAGAGAGAAATCTTAAATGTGTGTAGCATTCTAAGCATAAAAGCGGCCATGCAAGGACAAACTTCTATTAACTGCAATTCTAACATTCATGAACTTGGCAGAAGCTTATTTAGCTTGAAAGACGTAGGTTCAGGATCAAGCAAATGCAGATCTAATTAGAATGACAGATGATAATCATGGAAAGTATGGGCCGTGAGATGTTCCTCAGTAGTAAAAATAAAAAGTAAGATATTTAACAGGGGCTATAGATTTGTAGAAGGTAGAGCATGATGTCTTACCAAGAGATGATGGACACACCTACAGCTTTGCCCAGAGCACCTCTGTTAGAATTAGAACATGAGATTCAGTAAATAGTTCATCTTCACAGCACTGCATGAAAAACTTATATTTCTTTTTAACCACTCTCAGAAGTTAATACATCTAGTAAGTCTATACATTTAAAATAAAAATAAGATATGTTTACATAATAGGTAAGCAGCAGATATTTGCTGGATATGATTCCCATAGAATTAAATACTTTTGGATGTGAGGGAGGATATGGAGGTGTAAGGGAGGATTAGTAAAGCCTTTCTCTATCCTTTTCTCTTTGTCCATTTACCTAGATATTCTATACCTTCCACTTACATTTTCTAACTTTCTTTCCCATACCCCTTCTGTCCAGAAAACAACAACAACAACAATAAAAATCACATTACTATCCTGTATCAGCCCCTACTGGGAATAGAAAGACATTACCAGAAACAACCTAGTGTTTGTCAATTAAAAATGTTCTCCATATGCAACTTCGGCATGTTCCTGAGGATAATGCAAAAGTTCTCTAAAGTTTTTCTCTGGCTGCCTTTCAGTTAAAGACACCCAGAAGAATCTCCCTCTCATATTTCTTCTTTTTCCCTTTTCCACTCTTCCTGACCTCCAGTCCAAGCTTTGTTCCGTCAGTTCTCCTCTCATTATATTAACAACCCCCGATGCTGCACTGACAAGTCCTATTTCACTATAGGCCCTCGCTGTTCAGGGCAAACCATTGTCAAGTTAATTAGCTAATTAGTTAATCAATTAACTTAAAAATATCCTCTGCACAATTTGCCAGTCATGGGTTGTCTTCCTGGAATAATTTAGGGAATTATTAAGCTAAAGGTCTTCCTTCCCACTCGAGGTGAATGGTGTCAAGTCCAGTGGGAGGTGGAGAGAAAAGAAAGCTCGAGTTTATCTCATATCTGAGGAAAAATAAAACTCCATATGCAGTGTCCTGGCATGGATTCATGGCACCCTGTTCTTGGGTGGAGGCAGGGGACAGCACACAAATAGGGCTGAACTGAATTGTGACTGCTCATGGCCCTGGCTGTCCTTAGTCTACTAATTTAGATTGAGTGTAATTGCTGAGCCTAGAATAGCACTGAGAGTATAGATGCTTACCAGGCAAATACCCTGCCTATCAAGTGAAGCATCAAGTCTGAGATTCATGAGAGTTAGCATCTATTAAGCACTTAGCCATTTCGTAGTCACTAGGCTACACTCTTTATATCAGGCTATGCACACTTTACTCTTCTACAACTCTAAGTGCTATTTCATCCTCCATTTATACACAAGAAAACTGAATCACAGAGAGGTGGGATAACTTTCCCAAAGGCACACAGTTAGTAAGTGGTGAGACCAAGCTTGACTCCAGAGTCTGTGATTTAACCATTGCACCAAACTGTCTCTGGTCAAAGAATTGAAATCGAGATGTAAAATGTGGATGTGCTTAGTATTTTTAAACAGCTAAAGAGAGTTAATCAAGCATAAGGAAGTTTGAGGTCAAGGGAGATACAAGTGGGTTCTGAAACAGCTCACTGTAGGCATAGCTACATTGGATTTAATGCAAATGCTATTTTTGCTTGAAGTAGGGAGGCTAAAGTATGGGCACTAGATGGTAACAGTAAGTTTGTCTTTTTACTAAATTGAAAGTTCTATCCATCTGTGGTTTATACCCCAAACAGAATGCTTGACATATAATTAGTATTTGTATTAGTTATCTATTGCTGCATAACAAATTATTCCAAAGCTTGGTGGCTTAAAACAACACAAACTGTATTATCTCACAGTTTTCGTAGGTCATGGATGAGCTGTGTCTCTGCCTCACAGTTTCCTACAAGGCTGTAATCACAGGGTGGCTAGTGATAAGTCATCTAAAGGCTCAATAGAAGAAGGATCTACTTTCAAGTTTACTCAGTGTCTGTTGGCAGCATTCAGTTTCTTGTGGGCTGATAGACTGAGACTCCCAGTTCCATGTGGGTTACTTTCTGTATGCCACCCTCAGTTCCTTGCCACATAGGCCCCTCTAACTTGGCAGTTGTGTCATCAGAGTGACTGAGAGAGGGCTAGGGAAAGAGAATTCCAGAAAGACAGAAGTCACCGTCTTTAAGGAGCCTAATCTCAGAAACAACACCTCATCACTCTTGCAAGTCGCTAGCCACAGCCAACATTGGAAGGGGGGGCCTCCCACAGGCTTGTGAATATTAGGGGGAGGATTTCATAGGAGCCATTTCAGAGAGCTTCATCCCACAGTGCCAAACCCTCTTTGTCCAGTTGAACCTTGCCCATCAAAATGCAAATACCCTTCATAGGACTTGGGACAAAAACAAAACAAAACAAAACTTTAGTTACTATCTGCATTTAGCTTTCAGGTTGAAAGTGATTATTAAATCATGTCCATAAATATAGTTACCTACAATCAGGTATTTGAATAAGAAAGAGAAGGAAGGAAACTAGTTTTTGATGATACCCTATTTTATGCTCTAAACACTAGCAGATGTACCAAGGAAGTTACTTCCTCACTTTCAAGATGAGGAAACTGAGGATTATAGACTTAAATAATCTGCTAAATGTCACATAACTAGGAAGAGTGTTAAGATTGCAGCTTGGGATTTCCTGACCCTAAAAACCACATTCTTACCATTTACCTTAGTTATTAGGTTTATTTGTCAAATATTTTCAGTTCTCCTACTCTGGGCCCATGGGAAAACTACACTTTCTGGTCCTCTTGTGACTGGGTGAGGCCATGAGAATAGTTGTGGTCCATGTGTTGCGAGCAGAACTGGGGAGTCTTACCTCTAGACCCAAGTATTTTATTGTAAGACCCTTCAGAGGGCCCTGGCATGACAAGGTTTGAGTCCCTGAGAGTCAATGATGAGTAGACCCTCTCGTCCCTCCTTCCACTAATTCACAATGGACACATAGCATGAACAAGAAATAAACTTTTGTTGTTTGGAGTCACTAAGGTTTGTGGGCTGGGGAGTGTGTGTTAGTCCAGCATAATCTGCCCTATTCATGAAAAAGAAGATGAAGGAGAAGGGAGTGAGAGAGTATGGAGGCTACCTCAGAAGGAGCTCTATTTATGTCTTATGGCAGCATGAGGGCTCACCTTTACCTTGGTTGACCTGGGCTCCATGGAGTCTGCATACTGACAGACTTCTATTTCTGGACGCAACATGGGCAAAATAAGAACCAAAGGGACTGACGGCATTACTCACAGGTGGGGTGTGAACCCCATTGCCTCATTCACTCTGAAGGCTTCCTACTTTGGAACAGCAAAGAACATAAACAGAGCAGGAGAAATGTTATCCCTTCCCAAGCCTGTTCTGACACACACAGCACAGCATGAGGCTTTTGAAAGAGGCTTAATGGGAGCAACATTCTCACATCAGAGCAGCTTGTCAAGGAGGAGCCCTTGTTGCTGGAATGGGCATTTGCTAAGTTAATCTTCCCTCAGTGGGCTGGGGACTGGTTTACACAAGGTTGGGGTGCCAACATTTGGGACAATTTGGAAAGGGACTGAACAGATGATGATGTCAACCAGCATCAACTTCCCACACCCTCTTCTGCTGAGAAGACGACGTTCTCTTCGCATGTCCTTCCTGAGCATCAGCCCAGTAGCTTGTCTTTGGTTGTTCACTACTCTCCTCTCTACTCAGCACTGATGACATCCACTTTCTCACTGTAGCTCACTGGGCAGAACTCCTGGATGAACGCAGTCCCCTTGATAGACAATGGCATTCTCTGCATGGGAAACAGCAATGGGGAGGAGTATGGGGCAGGCTGAGCTCCCTTTATGGCTAAGTCTCTCTCATCCACACTCGCCACCACACAGAGTAGTGTGGCTCCATCAGACTTCTTTGCTTCCAGGAAAAACAAACAAACAAACAAAAAAACGCCTTTCTGGAGGGAGTGATATTATGGACATTCCCAGATTCTAATTTTTCTTTTTGGCAATCTTATTGACACCTTGATAATAATTTTGCTTCTTTGTTTTCAAGTTCAAGATTTTATTCAGATCGACGCCTTCAAACTTCCAGCATGTACACTTGCACCCGTCTTTCAGAAAACCCCACCGTAGGAATTTATTTCACCAAGGAGCTAACTGTTCCCTGTTTCTCTTCATGAAGCAGCAGTTTTCCTTAACCCTGAGTTATTCAGTCAATAGAGACATCCAGGTAAAGGGGCACCCTTCCAAGATATGCTTAGATACTCCAAGATAAAAAGATAATAAAGAATAGCTCTTCTTTGGCCTCATCTGTGTTTTAGGCTTATGCTTGAATTGGTGAAACAAAATTGAACCATCACCAACCTGTCCAACCTCCTCACTCTCCTATTTTAGATGTAACAAACTAGGATCAAATGTCTTGGCACTAATAGAGTTCCTTTCAGGTAGACTAGAATCCTAAAAGCACACTTGCTTATAAGAAAAAATAATAGAAATCAAACTTATATTGAGGGGTCTATAAGAACCCATATTAGTTCCTTCTGTGACAATGGATCCAAGAAGAGAGAGGATAAAAGTGTTAAGGTGGTGGTAGAAGAATAATTTATTGAGAAAATGGTAAAAGAATAAAAAATAAAAATGGATTTCTGTGACTTTACACTTCTGCATAGATTGAATTCTGTTGTTGGCCATGAGTCTTTCTCCTGGGGGCACCAGATAGAACAGGCCCTTTCAAGTCAGTGAGAAAGGGACATTTGAATCAACTACCAAAAACCTCAGTTATCCATAATTTCTGTTTTGCTGCCTTGACGTTTAAGCTAAGCCTACTTTACTGAAAATTCTATAGAGAAAGGCTGAAGTTGAAGGAGGCACAGGGCTGGGTGCTACCTGAAACCTAGGATTATGCATCTGAAATATATATTACATATGGGTGGTTATAGAGAAAATTTGATCTTTTACAATTGCTTAGCTTCAAGTCATAAAAACAAAATTTGACCCTCCCTAACTTAAATAAAGAAATAACTTATTGGGAGGACATTGGGTAACTCATAAAAACAAAAGAGAGAAACAACTGAATGCTTATCTACTGACAGATGAATAAATAAAATGTATTATATTCATGCAATAAAATAGTATGCAGACATAAAAAGAATGAAGTACTGACACATGCTACCACATGGACAAAACTTGAACACATTATGCAAAGTGATGGAAACAAGTTACAAAAAACTATGTAGTGTATTATTCCATTCATATGAAATGTCCAGAATAGACAAATCTATAAAAACAGAAAGTAGATTAGTGGTTGCCTAGGGCTGGAGAGCAGAGAGAAATGGAGAATGACTGCTGATAGGTACAGAGTTTCTCTGTGAGGTGATGAAAAAATGTTCTAAAATTGATTGTGGTAACAGTTGCACAACTATATAAATATACTAAAAACTGCTGAGTTATAGATTTCACATGGGTGAGTTGTATGGCATGCAAATTGTATCTCAATAGCACTATTAAATATCTTTAAAAGATTGCATTCAGAAAATCTTCAAAAAATAAAATAAAATCCTGGATTAGAAACACTCAGGATCCTGGACACTCTAGAATCCTCCTGTAAGAGAGACCCCCCTGTGGATTGAATGACCTTCAACCATCCTTGGTCCATGCTTGCTTGCTCCACTCAAGATGCCAGGCTTCGGGAGAGCATCTTATGGACCTTACTTGGGGATTTGCGATCCAAACAAGACTATAACAAAGAGGTAATTTACCAAAAGGAAATCAAGAGTGTGTTACCAAAGGGGGAAAAAAATGGTTGTGAGAGTGAAATCAGTGTACACCACTTCCAGAACATCCAGAGCCCCATTCTGAATATCACAAGACATTCCTTATTACAGCCCAAATATTTTTCCTCCCTAGTTTTCTCACATCTGCAGTGATGTCTAATACCAGTGTAGGCTGACCTTGACCTGAATTCCCCAGCCATCTGACCTCTCACAACCAGTTCCTTTAACAGGTTTATACAGATGACATCCCCATGTTTCTGAGCATAAAACAAGAGGTATGACTAGGTTTAGTCAAATTCATCTTCAGTTTTTCTAAGTGTCCCTTTTGTTACATCTAGAGTTCTTCCCTATGTACAAGAGAAACTTGCATAAAACACAAGATTTGTGTGTTATTGTCTGCCACTTAGAACCATTTTCTCCTACTTTAATTTTTGTATGGCCTAGCGTATTGTTCTAGTCTCTATTATCTAGTACATGAAGTGGCCTTTGAAACTGAAATGCAAAGAAATATCCAAGGCAGAGGAGAGGGAAGGAAGAACTTATTACCACATTTCTAAATCTTCTTACCTTAGCCTACTTCATATATTTTAGAGATTTAAAATCAGTTAAAAAGTGTTGAGAGAAGCCAGGCTTGGTGGCTCAGCCTGTAATCCCGCGCCTTTGGGAGGCTGAGATGAGTGGATTGCCTGAGCCCACGGGTTCGAGACCTGACTGGGCAGCGAGACCTCATCTCCACAATAAATAAAAATAAACCAGCTGGGCGTGGTAGTGCATGCCTGTAATTCCAGCTACCTGGAAGGCTGAGGCGGAAGGATCGCCGGAGCCCAGCAGGTTGAGGCTGCGGTGGCCAGGAGCGGCCACTGCACTCCAGTCTAGGTGACAGAGTGAGACTCTAACTCAAAAAAAAAAAAAAAGTGTTGAGAGAGGTACTGTTTTAAACCGAATGTGTTCACCAAAATCCATATGTTGAAGACCTTATGCCCAAGATGATGGTATTTGGAGATAAGGCCTTTGGGAGATAATAAGGGTTAGATAAGTCATGAGAGTGGAACCCTAATACTGGGGCTATTGCCCTAATAATAAGAGGCACTTGAGAGCTTCAGAGTATGCTCTCTGCCAGATTCCCTGCACACACACAAAGAGAAGACCGCATGGGCATCCAACAAATTGGTGGCCTTACACAAGCCAAGAGAAGAGGCCTGAAAATGAAACCCATCTTGCCAGCACCTTGATCTTGGACTTCCCAGTTTTCATAACTATGAGAAAATAAATTCCTATTGTTTAAGCCACCTAGTCTATGGTTTTTTTGTTATGACAGCACAAGTAGAGAATATAGACACTGAATTGTACCTATGTGTTTATATCTCCATGCTGTTTTCTATAAGATTGGCAGTTATGTCATTCTCTTATAAATGTTAATTGACAATTATTTATAGATTTTTGATTCTGCTACAACTTCATTCTTCATCAGATTTCTAATTCATTTTCATAGCATCTCTTTATTTTTTCTTGGTTATAATTATACTAGTCTATTTAATTATTTGTTTAATGTCTGTTTTTTTCTGCTAGACTATAAGACACGTAAGGGGACAGACTCTATCATGAGCCTCTCTGTATCCTCAGGGCTTATCGCAGTAAATACAGAGAAATAGTTGTTGGATGAATCCCAACACTGATAAATACTACTGATTCGTAACTTATTTTGCTTATTTGTTTCAGTGAGGGATTCCATTTTAGACTTTTGAAGAACCTATAGAGTTATAAAGTTCATTCTTTTTTTTTGAATTGGAGTCTCACTCTGTCGCCCAGACTGGAGTGCAGTGGCAGCTCCTGGCCACTGCAGCCTCGACCTGCTGGGCTCCAGTGATCCTTCCGCCTCAGCCTTCCAAGTAGCCAGAATTACAGGCATACGCTACCACGCCCGGCTGATTTTTTGATTTTATTGTAGAGATGAGGTCTCGCTGCCCAGGCGGGTCTCGAACCTGCGGGCTCAGGCAATCCACTCACCTCAGCCTCCCAAAGGCGCAGGATTACAGGCTGAGCCACCGAGCCTGGCAAAGTTCATTCTTTAACTCGGTGATGTCCTTTTGGAAATCTGGCTTTTTCAACTATAAGGCCGAGCTTATTGATTGTCCAAATTATGGCCACCACCCAACTGAAGCTAAAATGGCTGGGAGAAAAATCGTTAGCCTCCTGTGTATAACTCATGTGTTGCTTAATAGTGGCTGTCTTAATCCATTCCTCTGAGAGCAGAACATGAAAAGGATATGAGTACAGGGAGGCTATTCCAAAGAAGCAATAGGGAGGGGCAGGGAGATACGAGAGAGGGAGGGAAAGAGAAAAAGATAATATAGGCTTGCATTTTCTAGGTCATTGCTTTAAACAACAAGGGCTAAGCTGTGACCTCTGGAAAATACATGGGATTGTCTGTTTGAAGGATGGCAGACCGGTTACTTCCTTGTTGGCTGAGGATTGCCCCAGGTTCATTCAGTCCCACACTTTCAGTATGCTTTTGGTTGAGAACTGAGAGGACTCTAAGGGGTTTTAAGAAGGCTCTGACATAAAGGAGAAAAAACATAGAACAGTCTCAAAATGGGCCGTGGGTCAGTGTGAGTCGACGTTTGTGAGGAACTTTCCCCCATAACTGGGCCTGGAACCAAAGGTGGAATATCATGAATGCCTGCTACCATGACAACCATCAGTCTACCATTTTTTCCTCTTCTTCTTTTTTTTGAAATAACTTGTTTCCTTGTTCTTCATCCTAGGTTCAAGTTGATGATGCACTTGTTCTCTATTTCATGAGCATGCTTGGCATGAAGGGATGGAATAGTGAGTGGGGCTCTTTTGCAGCCAGATAGGATGATTCCTCAAATAAATAGCCAAACAATCAGTCATTTCTCCAGGCCCTCAAAACAGAGTTTTTGGGTGCATTCCATTTCTCATGATTACATGGGTTTTTAATGCCATGTGTTTCTCTTACTCATTTTCTGCTTCTGTTCATGTGCCCCTAGGCATAACAGATCCCGGTGAGTAGGTGGGTTTGGTTTGAAGCACAACCAGCACAGCCTAGGTACTTTCAGAGAAGTGGAACAGTGGCTCTTTGATATTGGGGATGCAACTACTGTTGCTATTGCTGATGATGAAGGTGGGACTGCTCATAATAATGTTGGAAGTAGTGATAGGATGACTTTGGCCATGATGTTACCCATTATGGTTGTGTTTTTAACCTTGGGAGTTTGAGTTGCAGTGGATAAGGATTTATTCCAGAGTATTCCAGAGGATTCATTTTCAACCTTTCTACAAGGTTCCCTTATACTACGATGTCCCCCAAGGACCAGCACTATGTGTTATCTGCCTCTATATCACCCGTACCCTACTTGGTACAGGACAGATGCTTGGTACATGGGTTTTGTTTAACTCTTAAGTAATTATTTAGTGACTTGTTTTGACATAAGCATTGTTTTCACAAATGAAAACAATGGTTTTACCTTCACCTTTCTCCAAACATTGTTATGCTTATACCAATAATAAACAAGCTGAAACCCAAATAAAAAGCACAATTCCATTCACAATAGCCACACACACACACAAAAAGAAATACCTTGGCATCTTCCTAACCAGAAATGTGAAAGACCTTTACAATGAAAATTACAAAACACTGCTCAAAGAAATCAAAGATAACACAAACAAGTGGAAAAATATCCCATGCTCATGGATTGGAAGAATCAACATTGTGAAGATGTCCATCTTACCTAAGGCAATCTACAGATTTAATGCAATATCCATCAAATTACCAGCAACATTCTTCTCAGACCTAGAAAAAACAACACAGGAATTCATATGGAAAAACAAGCGGCCAAGAATAGCCAGAACAATCCTCAGCAAAAAAAAAAAAAAAAAACAAACAAAGCAGGTGGTATCACATTACCAGACTTCAAACTTTACTATAAAGCTACAATATTCAAAACAGCTTGGTATTGGTACAGGAACAGGCATATAGACCAATGGAATAGAATTGAGATTCCAGAAGCAAAACCTCAATTTCTCAACCAACTCATCTTCGACAAAGCCTCTACCACCTATGACTGGGGAGAGGAGAACCTATTCAGTAAATGATGCGGGAAAACTGGCTGACCACATGTAGAAGATTGAAACAGGATCCCTATCTATCCCCATGCACAAAAATTAACTCTAAATGGATCAGAGACCTAAATGTAAAACCTCAAACCATAAGAACCTTAGAAAAGGAAGGACACACCCTCGTGGAAATTGGAACTGTCATCCAATTCCTGAACAAAACCTGAAGCCCACAGGCCATAAGAGATAAGATAGACAAGTGGAACCTCATTAAACTGACAAGCTTCTGCAAAGCCAAAGAAACCATCAAGAGAGCAGGGAAGCAGCCTACAGATTGGGCAAAAGTATTTGCCAACACCAGGTCTGACAAAGGCTTAACATCTTGGATCTACAAGGAACTCAAACATGCTGAAAAGAAAAAAACAAACAACCCCATTATAAAGTGGGCAAAAGATATGAACAGACACTTCTCAAAGGAAGACATCCGAGCAGCCAACAGACACATGAAGAAATGTTCAACCTCACTAATCATCAGGGAGATGCAAATCAAAACCACACTGAGATACCACCTAACTCCAGTCAGAATGACAATTATCAATAATTCAAAAAATAACAGTTGCTGGAGAGGGTGTGGTGAAAAGGGAACACTTCTACACTGTTGGTGGGAGTGCAAACTAGTGTGACCTCTGTGGAAAACAGTATGGCAATTCCTAAAAGCTCTAAATATCGACTTCCCAAATGACCCCGCAATCCCCCTACTGGGAATATACCCTGAAGAACTCAAATCACTCTATCAAAATGATACCTGCACACGTATGTTTATCACAGCATTGTTCACAATAGCAAGAACCCAGAAGCAACCATGTTGTCCATCAAAAGAGCACTGGGTTAAAAAAATATGGTACATATACACGATGGAATACTACACAGTCATAAAAAAGAACAAAGTCATGAATTTCGCAGCAACCTGGATGAAACTAGAGTCTATAATACTGAGTGACCTCTCACAGAAACAAAGATCTGAGTATCACATGTTCTCACTCATATAGTGGACCTTGAACATCCAACATAATACTATAAGAAAATGACTAACAGTGGTGGGAAACTATGTGGCGGGAGAGGAAGGGAGATGGGATTAACGGTAGTAAATATCTGTCTGGGGATGGGGAGACACCTCTTATCAACAAGGGTGCCTGAACGAAGCATATTTGTTTACCTAACCCTTAACTGTACCCCACAATATCATAATAAAAAATATTGATTGAAAAAAAAAGGAAATCTAAGTTGTCTCATTAATAACTGTATCTGCATTCTAGGGCTGCCATAACAAAATACTATAGAAATTCATTGTTTAGGCTACCCAGTCTATATATAGTATTAAGATCAAGTACCAGCAGTGTTGGTGTCTGATGAGGCCTCTCTTCCTGACAGCTGTAGACAGCTGCCTTCTCACTGTGTGTTCACTGGGCTCTCCTCTGTCCATGGAGAGAGAGAGAGAGAGAGAGAGAGAGAACCCTGGTGTCTTATAAAGACACCACTCTTTTCAGACTTTTTAATCCTTATGACCTCATTTAACCTTAATTATCTTCTTAAAGGCTCTATTTCAAAATATAGTTATATTGAGAGTTAGAGCTTCAATGCATGAATTTTAGGGGAACATAATTCAGTCCATAACATAACCATTTGTAGCAAACTCATTCTATTTTAAAGACACTGTTCATTAATCCCATTGGAAAGCAACTGGCTAGAGTATGACTCGCCTTTAGAGACTTAAGTCATAGATGATAAAGCAGGAGTTATGGAAAGGTTGGGTTCTCCTAAGATGAAAATTCACATGCAACTCATTTTAGCAGGTCTCAGGGGAGACTGGTAAGGGAATGGGGAAAGCAGATCAAGGAAGATGGGCAGGAAAGGAAAAGGGTAGTAAATATGCAAATTCAGGTATAATTTCAGAGGACTGATCATACAGAGAGTTCTGGAGTATTAATTATACCTCAGAGTTGTGCTGACCTGGGCACTGGGCTTTCATACTCCTAAACCTGTCAGTCATTGGCTAAGAGGCTGCCTGAGGGACATACGTTACCAAGCATTCTCATTTTTCTGTACTCAAGAGCATCCTTCAAAGAAGAGAGGCAAGTATGTACACTGGAGGCAAAAGCACACTTACTCTAGGATGGGTACACAGAAGTGGTCTAGGGGATCTCAGGAATCCAGGTAGGTCAGCGGTGCCCACTGTAGAAATATAGAAGAGCCACCATTCTGAGCAGGGCTCAACCATTCCTTCATGCCATGCTTCTCTGATTGAAGGGATGACGTTGTTTGCTAGCCACTTCTTTTACCCAAAGTAACATTGGAAAACCATGGCATTTAGCAGTGAAGAGGCACATACTTCATGAGTGGAAACTTCAAAAATTAGAGGCTTCCTTGACTTCCGGAAAAGTCCTCCTTCCATCCTCATCTTTCCTTTCTTCTGACTAATCACATGCCTACTCTGGAAAACATCTGAAGGCAACTCTGTCTCCTCCTGTCTCTCTTTTGGTCTAGTGCTTTTAGAACCTTGAAGAAAGTTTTATGGTCTTAGTGGCAGCTTTTCCTTCCCTATTTTCTGTGCCTTCACTGAGAAGAGAGAAAATTCTCCCTTTATTATGGTTTGAAACATACTAGGGGGATGTAATCTAATTGTACTTTGGTGAAGGAAAAGGAAAAACAACCCAGGTGGGGCATAACAGGGTGTATCCCAAATAAACAGGAGGCAGTCGGAGGGTCCTCAATGTACTGACATGGTGAATTCAGTTCATTCATTCATTTATTTGATATTTATCTAGAACTTACTTGATGCAAGCACTGTACTAGTTCTCCAAGAAACAACAAAGAGTTCATGCATGGTGACTCACATCTGCAATCCCATCACTTTGGGAGGCCAAGGTGGGAGGATTGCTTGTACCCAGGAGTTCGAGACTAGCCTAGACAACATAGTGAGGCCTCATCTCTACAAAAAAAATCAAAAAATTAGCCAGTCATGGTGATGTGCACCTGTAGTCCCAGCTACTCAGGAGGATGAGGTGAAAGGATCACTTGCACCCAGAAAGTTGAGGCTGCAGTGAGCCATGGTTGTGCCATTACACTCCATTCAGGGCAACAGATTAAGACCCTAACTCAAAAAGAAAAGGAAAAAGACAAAAGAAAGACCAAAACTGAAAACCTGTCCTATAGGTACTTCTTTTCCCTAGGGGCTATAGAAAAGGATGAAGAAGTGCAGACATAGAAGATTGGTGGGAACCAGAAGCAAAATGTTTGCTACTTCATAATTTGCTCTAAAATCTTGCCAGGAACTACTGCCATTCAGTGACTTTTGTGGATTTCTTGGAAAGTCAGGAAGATGTGGAAGAAGGATAGAGGAAAATTTAATTTTTAACAGAGGACATACTTGTCCTTAATTCCTGCTTTCCCCTTTCCCCTTGCTTCTCCATGCATTCCTGCTGGATCTGGACTTGCTCCAGGAGTGAGGGAAGAAGCAGGGTAGTATGGCAGAGAGAATGGGGATTCTCTATTTGAACCTAAATAACCTTGGGGCTAAACCTTACCATATCACTTACCTTTCTGTGGGTTTAGACAATCCATTGTTTCTCTAAGCATCCATAGATATAGAATGAGGGATGATATAGGACAAGTAATAGCCATCTAATGAACTGAGACTCCATAGCTACTGCCATCTCTGCTATCACTGGCCTGCTGGCAAATTCCACATACAGTTAATAATGGGAGGGGTGGGCTTGGCCCCTTCCTGACCCAGACACTCCCAGCCATGCTCTTCTTACAGCTCCATTGAGAGATGGGAGAAAAAAAGCGGGATAAAACCGTCTGAGAATTAGAGAAATGGTCGAGCAAGAGGAGGGGAGGGAAGAAGGACAAGAATTGGTGAAGTAGAGAGGACACTAATGAAAATGAGAAGAGAGAGAAAGCAATGAAGAAGAAAAAGAAACTGAGTCCCTCACCCCCACCTTCCCACAGTGCTTCAACCTCTTCCCATGAACAAAAGGGCTTCCTTTCTCCTCAAGTCCAACTCCAAGCCCATCTTGGGCCTTTTCCAGTTCTTCTATTGTCAAGAAACCAGGTTGAAAGAACTGACTGGGTCATCCCAAAGGCTGCCTTATCTGAAGTAGCTAAAGGAAGATACACAAATTCAGAAGAGGAAACTGGAGAGATTTCAAACTATCCCTAGAAGGTTTGAAAAATAGGGAGACTCCAGGGATAAAAATGTGAGAGTGTTTCATATTGAAGAGGAATTGGACATTCTAAAAAATTGACCCATCTGGTACCATCAGGAACATTAACATGTTTGGACTCTTTTACATAAGGAAGGCATGAAACCACCTAAGTTGTCCTCAGGTAGGGCAGGTCACCCCCACCAGGAGTGAAATGTTCATTAGCAGATGTACTAGAGTATAAACTTTGGGAGAATCTAATGTGAGATGACATTAGACGTTTTGAGTCACTTCTGGCTTAAGCATTTGTTACCAGGAAAAGAAAGACTAAAGTTACTTCTCATCTTGCATTTCCACTGAGAACTCCAAAATGTTCACAAAATGGTGAGGAGGAAAGGATAGTCATAAATTTGAGGTTTAAATCCAAAATGCATTCATACCCACTATGAGTCTCATAGTATTAGACATTTTCACCTAGATCAAGTTGACGTATATCTATCATCCTGCCACTTTTTCACACTAACTTCATATGGATGAACCAAGAGCTATGTCTGGTGCTATGATGAAGGGTACTGATTCAGTGCTGGGAACCACTTATTAGAAACTTCCAAGGGAGGCTTCTGTGAGCAGTGAGCAGCTCTGCAGATACTCTCATTTACCTTTGCTAAATGAGAGAATGCTGGAGGCCCTTTGTTCCTAACAAGGACAGTGCCCCGAGCATCTCCTCAGAGGTAGACCATGAATGAAGCGAAGAAGCAGGAAATCTGTAACACTGCCTCTCTCCTTTTCATGGAGGATTTCTTTCTTCCACAATCCCCTTTCTGGGTGGATAGAGCCTTCTTCACCACCATTATCACCCTCACGGACCTAGGACCATGTTGCTTTGGGACTGCTCACCAATATTTTGATATTTAATACTTGGAATACTGTTAATATTGCTAACTTTGCCTTATAGCTAAAGAAATGGAGCCTGAGACTCAAGATCACATAAGTGGTAAGTAAACATTGGGCTAACAAAACAAATCATCCCGCCTGGAGTCAGAGTGGACCTGATCCATTTGGATCTGCTCACCAATACAGCCTCCCCAGTTTCTGGCCTTTTCCTGTACCACACTTCCCTCATTTCCTCAAAAAGTACTCACCTATCCTTCCTGTCACTCTACTAGACCCCTTCTTTTGAAAGATTAGCAGAGAAAACACAGTTCTATCAAGAGCAGTTCTCTGGTTTCTGTCCCAGCTAGCCTTCACAAGGTGTGCGACCTTAGACAAAATAGTTAATGTCTCTAAACCTCAGTTTCCTCACCTGAAAATGAGGCTAATAATGGTACCTTCCTCAGAGGGCTGTTGTGAGGATTAAATTAAATAACACATGAAATGTTTAGCCCAGTTCCTGGCTCACACTAAAGACTCAGTACTGTTTGCTAGTATAATCTATACAAATAAAGTTCAGTGATCAAAGTTTGCCTTTGGACAGGATCCTGCTACAGGCAAAGTTCTCACTACCTATGGGAGTGATGGGAAAGAGAGTACAGGACGTAAGCTGCAGGGCCCTGGGCACACACAAGGGCAGTATGGACGGCATAGGTGGGCTGAGCTGGGCTGGCCTTGAGCATACAATCTAATGATGTCTCACCTGACTTCTGCCGCCTTCCTTTTAGCCAAGCCACTGCTCATTAACAGTTCCTCCAGAGCTCAGGCAAAGAAGGGGAATGACATCGGACAAAATCTTGTCCTTCTTGGTAGTTTTTAGCAGAAAAAGAGACAGCCAAGAACTAGATAAAAGTTGGGTTGAAGCTGAAGGGCCAATGATTACACTGAGATCTGCCGCTTCCTCTCTCCCAGCAGTCTTGGGTATTTGAGTAGAGGTTGCATTTGACAGTTTTGACACATGTACTTGACCCGGCCTGAGAAGACTTGTCTTCAGAAATCTTGAAGGACACCCCTGGGATTTGAAGAGTTTCTTTCCTCTTGCAGCCAGCTGAGCCTTAAGACAAAGGCTGTGCCTCTTGGTATAATGCTTTCAGTTAGGAATTTGCACATCTATGCTTCAACTAAGGGCGGGGCCTTGGAACATAAAGATAATGAGGCACATCAAGAAATTCAGAGTCTAGGGGGATTCTCAGCCGTTTGAACAAATAATTGCAGTATACGATGATTTGTGCTGCAATAGGAACGATAACACAATCAAATGGTTCTGAGAACAGAGAGAAGGGAGTTATCAATCTTGCCTATTGAGGTATGTTGGTGGAGAGTAAGATCGGGAAAGATCCACGTGACTGGAGACATTGGCGTTTAGGAAAGGCATGGATGCAGGCAAGTCACATGTATTTTATGTGCTTCAGTTTCTTTACCTGAAGGACATAATAATAGCACCTACTTTATCAATGCTATAGTTGTGAAGATTGAAGAGGTGAGTCATATAAGGCCTGAAACACATAGTAACTGCCCAATGAACACTTACTTATATTAACTCTAGCAATAGTAACAGTGGTAATAGCAGTATTACAAATATTAACAATAGTAGTCAAAATAGTCCTGTTATTTCTGATATTACTAGTGCTTGGTGTCTAGTTCATAACTTAAGGCTCAATAAATAATAAATACTGATGGTGTGAATGTATGCAGATATGCTATCCTATGTCTTCAGTCAGGGATAGACATGAAGATACTTTTTTCTTTCTTAAAATAATTTAAGGCATCCTACCACAAGTGACAGGTATTAAAAAAAAAAATAAGTCAGAGAAATAAAAGAGAACTAGAAAAAAAATCAAGATCCAGAAAAGAAGAAAAACTTAAGCTTTGTTTTGTTTCTCTGTTACTATACTTTATGCAAACAGCCATAAGAAATTGTCACCCAGATATAACAGCACATGTGAATTCCTTTTTTGTTGTTGTTTGTTTGTTTTTTGGTTTTTGGGGGTTTTTTTTTGAGTTGGACTCTCACTCGGTCGCCCAGACTGGAGTGCAGTGGCTGCTCCCGGCCACCACAGCCTCGACCTGCTGGGCTCCTGCGATCCTTCCGCCTCAGCCTTCCGAGTAGTCAGAGTTACAGGCACGCGCTACCACGCCCGGCTGATTTTTTTATTTTATTGTAGGGATGAGGCCTTGCTGCCCAGGCAGGTCTCGAACCCATGGGCTCAGGCAATCCACTCACCTCAGCCTCCCAAAGGCGCGGGATTACAGGCTGAGCCACCGAGCCCGGCTGTGAATTCCCTTTAAGGCATTGCAGAGAAACTCTCAGTGAGAAAGTTCCTTCAGAGCAGTCTAAAGTGAAGTCTACTACAGGTCATTCACTGGGGTCAGGAGAGATTGTCTACGTGGATTCAGATACCTGAACAAAACAAAACAAAACAAAAATACACACACACATACACACACACACACACACACACACACACACACACACACACACACAAATAAAACCAACAACAGTAAAATTTCGAGCCCCAAATCTACAACCACCCAAGGAGAAACTTCTAGCTACGGGCATAGATCTGGTGGAGCTACTTCTCAAACAAATAGCCCCACATGGCTTACACAAGGAAAGAAGAAACTGAGATTTATTTACTTAACTGTGATTTATAACTCTCCCAAGAAATACCAAGAAGTCAGAAAGGAGTTAACAGAATGATTGAGAGTCAATATATGGATTTATATGGGACAATGAGCATCCTGGAAAGATGGTCACTTATATACATCTGATTATTAGAAAGATAGAAGCTTACAAGTTCCACAGAGGAGACTGATTTTTCTCACTGTCAATTCTAAAATAACTTTATTGCACAAAGGTGATAAGTTATATAGAAGACAATGAGTGACTTTTATAGAAAATGCAGGTGTAGAGAAGTGATTTTAATATGAATTTTAAAATGACCTTTGATGAAGCTGGATGTGACACTAAAGCAAAACTCCATGGAAATGTTTAGGAGAAGGTCTGCATATGCCTTAGCCAATTCAGGCTACTATAACAAAGTACTGCTGACTGGGTGGCTTATAAACAACAGAAATTCTTGCAGTTCTGGAGCCTGGAAGTCTGCGATCACAGTGCCAGCACAGTTGGGTTCTGGTGACAGACCTCTTCCAGGTTTGCAGACTGCTGACTTCTGTATCCTCAAATGGCAGAAAGAGACAAGAGAGCTCTCTGGAGTCCTTTGTATAAGGGCTCTAATCCACTCATGAAGCCTCCACCCTCATGACCGAATTACTCATCAGAGGGACTACCTTCTAATATTATTGCCTTAGGGGTTAGAATTTCAACATATGAATTGCGGGGGTTGGGAGGTGGGGACACAAACATTCAGTCCTTTGCAGCATAGTTCTTAAGAATCCTGAAAGAAGCGGTGCAATTGCATGCAAATTATCTCTATACGCACTCACACATATATCCTTGCAAAATAACTCAAATTAATTAAACATTAATGTATTATAGCAATGCAAGTAATGGTATTTGTCAAGTATGTTAAATTCTAATTATATGATAGCCTTTGATAGCCTTCCTTCTGTGTGGTTTTCCTCTAAGCCATGGAAAAATTATTCTTTATAAAATCCAATCACATTCAGCAAGCAACGATTGTTGCCCTACTATGTGTCGGGCACTATGCTAAGCATTAGTGCTGCAGAGGTATAAGAGACACTGTCCTTGACCACAAGAAACTCACAGGCTAGAAAAGCTGATCGCAACAAACAGACAGAGGGCTCTAAGGAGTTAAGCTCTGGAAGCCCTGGGGGCCCAGAGGAAGGCCTCCACAAGTGGACAAGAGATCAGAGCATGCTTTTTAAAGGAGATGATGTGCAGGATGAGTCTTGAAAGAGGCACAAGAGTTGTCAAGACCAAGGAAGAGCAAGTGAAGGAGGACATTGCATGCAGAGGGAAGAGAATAGGTCAAAGTTGTGTACTTGGATGGAGTTATTTATCTCTTGACTGCAGCAATGGTCATATGAATCTGCATGTGATCAAAATGCATGGAACTAAACACACACACACACACACACACACACACACACACACACACACACACACAGGCCCTCCATCTTGGGGGAACATTCTTCAAAAAGAAAGACTCAGAGCCTTAGGAACCAGGAAGACACAGCTGCTCTCCATCCTTGCTGCCCCTGGTTGCCCCTATTCAAGCGTGTCTGTGCTGATTACTGTGGCTCTGACCTTTAGAATATAACATTCCTAATCCAATTCCCCAACACTCTTCCCCAGAAAGGCGGCTGTCAGCAAAACACTCTTAAACAAATAATGAGTGAAAAGAAATTGCTGCAGACAGGTGAAGATGAAATCTGCATGTGGGCATAGATGTGGGAGAAGTCATGGTTTCCTGCTGTGTCCAGCCTAGGAAACCACTCATTGTCCTTTCTGTATCTGGCTGTCTCTGACCAGTTACCTGATCCAGGTTTTCTTGGCCCAGTTTCCATGGTATGGAACACAGGAAGTTTTTCATCTTGTGTTTGCCTTTGTGATCTTGTGCAAGTCACTTAAATTCTGAGCTGCACGTTCCTTGTCTGAAAATAGGAGTAATATGTATCTGTTCATCTCTCACAGATGTGGGAGAAACCAACAGATAGGGCTTACGATAGAATCTTCTATCTTTTTCAGTCCAGCTGCCCAAATAAACCAAATATACTCTCATTCCTCAATTTCTGACTAGTTAAAAATCGACACCTATGATCTCGTGCCTATCTAGACTCTCGGAGTCCCTTCTGAATCTATCCTTTCTCAGACTGGGCACCGTCTTGTTTCTTCCAAAGAAAGCAGAGAGCCATTGCTTTCACCTCATAACAATCAACTACCTACAGGTATAAATAAAACCATGGGCATGTTAAACAGATAATACACATTTGAGCACAAGAAAAGATATTGGGGTGAATTCAGAACCAGAGTAACCTGCAGTACTCAGAGTTTTCTGAAGAGAAAAGGTAAGAAGAGAGTAAGGAGAACGTAGAGGCTCTTAATTATGGAGGAGATCCTCAGAAATTTAGGGCTGGACTAATTCTCCCAATGTGGGGCTATTGTCTAGTTCTCAAAATACTCTGGGGAACGTGGTATCATCTGTGGAAATAATGAGCAGTTGAATATTTTAGCTTAACTGCTGCTGACCTCAGAGAAGACCCCCTGCAGCTTCCCGGAACAGGCTGAATCAAACCTGGGAAAGGAATCACCTTCCTTGAGTTAACACAAATCTTTTAATGCCAGATTCATTAACAGCTCACCGTACTTCCGCCCCCACAGGTTTGCTTTATTGTTGTTGGTTTTTTCCCCACAACTAATAAACCTTTTCAGAGAGAGGATAGGCATTTCACAATTTTCCATATATAATACCCTTGCTGATTTGACAGATTCCTACTCTGTCCTTCCTGATGGATTTATAGGACAGCCGTCTCGTTAAAGCCTTATAATAAGCTTTGTCATCATCTCCTCAATGAGTTTTTTTTCCCATTTCCTTCCATTCTATATCCAAGTATTTGATGGCTGACATGTTCTGCTAGTGAAGGAAATACTCCCAAAAGTGTGTCAGGTGGGAATGTTATAGAGATGAAGGGCTGATAAGACAGTAGAAAGCTTATCAAATCTATAACAGCATTGGGCAGGGCCAGAGGGGCGGTGGGCACAGGCAGCTCCATTGTGGAATTCCTCACCACTAACGGTGCTTTCGACTTCCTAGTGATGCTTTGGACTCTGATATGACAGACTATTGTGACTTGCCCTGGACTTGGTGTGTTAGGGCACACAATGAAAATGTAATAACTGACTCATTATAATCTCCCTAGGAGCTGGGAGCAGAAGGGAAAAAGAGGAAGCAAAGAGGAGAGTTGACATTTACGGAGTACCTCCTAAACACTGGGAACTTTGCCTACATTATTTTATTCTCACAAGAGCTCTTTGAGGTAGGCTTAATTGTTCTATTAAAAAGAGAAGGAAAAGATGGTTTCTACGAGTTAAGTTGTCTCAAGACACACCAGTGTGCGTATGCCTCCACTGAAGTTTATTCAACACAAATTGTGCCCTTAGCTTTCTTTTGACAAACTCTGTGGTTTGAATGCCTATTTTGTGTCCCATGGGAATTGTTACTTTGGAGGATACCAAGAAAATATATTTTTTTAAATGATTCCCTCTTTTAAGGAGTTTATAATCTCTTCAGAAAGAGAAAGAAAACATAGGAAGGGAAGAAGAGAGCTCAGATTTATTGTTTGCTTCTTAAATGTCAGGCACTTATATTATTTTGTTCAGCTTGCACAACAATCCTTTGTAGCAGGCATTAGTATCCCCATTTTATTGATGGGGAAACTGAGACTCACAATGGTTAAGTAACTTCCCAAGCTTTATATAGCTAATATGTGGCTGAATTGGACCTGGGCTTCCCATTAAACTAGTATAGCTAAAAATAGGAGATAAACTTAACCAAGTGCTAAAGCCTTCTCTGGCCAAGTTCTGTGAAGATCATTATGGCAGAAAGACAGGGATGAAACCGCTTGGAGGGTTGGAGTGTGAGTCCTCCTTAGAGATTAAGTGTGGGCTGGATAGGAGGGACACACAATGAATGTTTCACTTGTCAGAACACAATGAGTAAAGGCCTGTGTTAATTACACACTAGCCACTTTAAGTATTCCATTACTAAAAGGACATGACCCAAATGGTTTATATGCAGAGAGAAGAGCTTTATTATAGGATAAGGACACAGCACAGCAAGAGCAGAAGGATATGCATTGAAAGGAGTCTAGACATCTCAGGTACAGGGTATACACTCTCCCTGGGTCTTGACCCATCACCAACACGTGTGCCAAGCATCTTGGTGTCAGGAAGCCCCATGTCTGCTCATGGTAGGGTCTCTTGTAGTAAACTGGTCATGTAGGCACATTCTAAGCTCCTTGACCAACCTTAACCAGTGAATCTCCCTTGTACTCCCCACCTTCACTGAAACTAGTAGCAAATCATAAATCCAATTATTATTACTATACAATTCCAACAGACTGCTACATCCTGCTCCACAAGAACTCACAGGTCCATGTGAGAGAACATCATCTATCCTTAGTTAATACATTTTGCAGTGTTGGCTAAGGGTCAGTAGCACTGGAGATAAGCACGATGTCAATCCAGGGCAATGAGATTAACCTATGCCGTGTGAGCTGGACATGTCCATGAGCAGTGGAGGGAACAGTGAGGAGATGAACCAGATGTGGGACTGATATGAGCCTAGCCCTAGATGAGCTACCTGAAGCTGGGAAGACCACAGGTTGTCAGAGGAATGAGCACAGTGAAAGCTGAGTGTCACAAAGCTTATTGGCCCTGTTGAGGCAAGTCTGGAGACAAGAATGAGTAGTGCACTACTGCAGTAACTCAGGTTTTGTGGTCTTAAATTAAGGCAGTAAGTAGTGAGGAACAGACACATGTAAAAGTGGGAAATGACAAGTATAAAATATAAATATAAAAGTTTTACTTAGGGTGTGGAACATAGAAGTCAAATACTTCAGGTCTGGATGAGGATGAGAAAGATAGAGGCAAGTGGTAGAAAGTAGGATGTTTGGAAACAAAGTTGGAATGAGGAGACACGATTGTTTTTGTGTGATACAAGTTGAGTCTGAAAGGTACATGGAGCATTGAAGTTAAAGATACACAGGACGTTGGGACAAATGTTAGGAACAGAAATTGTGACTTGGGAGGCTTAGAGAGGTGAGAGAGAAACTGAAGACATGGTGGCTCTTGTGAAAGGAGAGGATGGGGAAATCACAGATGACCAAAGGCAGAAAATGGAAGGAAGAAGACAAACCAGGCAAAGCAAGAAGTGGCGTTTCCATTTGCTAAGACTGCTATAACAAAGCACACAAACTTAGTGACTTACAACAACAGAAATTTATTTTCTCACGGTTCTTGAGACTAGAGTCTTCAGACTTTGTTCCTTCTGAGGGCTCCAAGGGAGAATCTGCTACATGGCTTTCTCTTAGCTCTGGTGATGACTGGCAATCCTTGTTCCTCCTTGGCTTGTGGATGCATCACTCCAATATGCATCTCTGTTTTCACACTGTGCTCTCCTCTGTGGTTTTCTTCCCATGAGGATACAAATCATATTGCATTAGGGGCCCACCCTATTCTATTACTCTGTTACAACCTCATCTTAAATAATTACATCTGCATCAATCTTATTTTCAAATACGGTCCCATTCTGAGGTACTGGAGGTCAGGACTTCAACATATCTTCTTGGGGACAGAATTCAATTAATAACAGAGTAATCCAAAACAGTAGGACAGGAATCAAAATATAGGGTGTCAAGAAAACCTCACTAAGAGAGGAGAAATTTTACTGGTCAGTGGTTTTAGAGGCCCACTGTGGTGTCTCCTGCCTTTCTTCTTCTTCTTCTTTTTTCCCTTTCTGCTTTACAGGCTGTGAGCCATTGCTCCTTAAGCACTGGGTCCAGGTTTCTTATAGGCCTTCAGTATTTGTTGTTGAAAACATTCGTTATCCATTCGCTGACAAAGAGTAAGGTGGAACAGAACAAATAGGAAAATAGAAAAGTTTTTATTTTTTAACGTTGACAAAATTATCCATGACCAGATTCAACAATATGATGGGGAAAGGGCTCAGGTGGCTGGGGCCTCAGGAGAGGCCAAGCAACAAGGAAACTGAACCTTCCAGTCATTGTGCTACCAGTTCCACTTCCCAGTCTCCCAGGCATCTCAAATGTGTAGTTTTATCCACAGCTCCCGGGTCCATCTTTCCCATCTATCCTTCTCCCCCTCCACCCTCAGAATGATCTTCCTTTTTTCCCCCAGCATACACAAAGGGTTATTTTAAAATTTCATCACATCCAACTGACTTTTTCAGTTCTCACTCTCTTTGCTCCATGGAGGATGAAGAGATTAGAGATAAGAAATTCATATCCATTCATTCATTCAACAAAAGTTTATTTAGCATCTTCTATATGTCAGACATGTTTATATGTTCTGTGGATATTCTCAAGGGGATTATACTTAGCTGGAGGAAACAGAACATAGTCAAATAATTACATAACTAAGATAATGTTGAATATGGGAGGTGACACAAACAAATCAAACAGGGTGATTTGTGATAAGGAGTGACTGGGTAGGGGCGAGAGGGCAAGTGACTGATTGGGACCTCTCCTCTCTGCAGAGATGACATTGGAATTGCAACAGGGACACAAATACATATTCCCACATTCCAGAGTGGGCTTGCCCTGTGTTGGTTCAGCAGCTAAACCAGGCCCGGTGTGTTGAAATTACATAGAGGTAGAATCAAGCACAACATACGAAAGACTTTCCAGACCGGTAGAGCTGCCATCCCACCTGCTTGCGGTGCTATGGGCTCTCTGTCTTCAGTAGTGTCCAAGCTTTAGGAATATTGACCATCAGAAGAAATGCCTAGATCCCGTGGCAGGCTGCCCTCAACAGATGGGCTCTTTACCTCTAAAATTCTGTGATTTACCATCAAGCTCCTTCTCACCCACTGTGCCATAACCTGATGGGGATTGGTGATGCTTGTCTCCAGGCAGAAGACAGACCACATATGTGAAGAACAAACTCCATATCCAGTGATGATCAGAGGCTCCTCAAGAAGAACCAAGCATGGTGGGTGGAGGCGGAGCCAACTTTCGGGAGAGAGGGCAATTAATCCAGGTCCCTTGGCAAGAAGAGCACTTTGGGGGATATCAGTGTATGATATCAGTATTCTCTTTGTGGAATGCAAGTGCATTCTGTGTATATCCCTACATACATGTTTTCATAGTTGTGTTCTTAGTATACTAAGAAAGCCTTTGTTTCCCCATGTGGGTATATCCCATGTGAACAACACCATGCATGTTAGCCTAGTCCTGCTTACTCTCTTGTTGGCAACGGTGGCTTGTACATGGGGAGTCCGGCTGGTGACACAAGACCAATTTCCTTATCACAGATAAATGGAATTAGAGTGACTCAGTGGATCAATACCTTTGTGTTTCGTGTTATAGACATGGGTAGAGGCAAAATCCCATTAGAAAGTCAAGTCCCTGCTCTAGGACCTGAAAGGTTGGCACTGAATCTCACTATGTTATGATGTTTTCCCTCCAAGGATCAGTTATCCCTCTGGTCCCTATTAAGGCATTCAGAAAATATTGAGGACCAACCAGATGTCAAGGCTTGTGCTGGCCCCATGAGACTTTTGAGCACTTGAAATATGTCTAGTCCAAATTGACTCGTACTTAAGTGTAAAATCTCACTGAATTTTAAAGATTTAGTACAAACATTAAAAAGATGGAAATATTCCATTAATTATTTTTGTATTGTTTATAGGCTGAGATCTTAATAACTTAGATCTATAGGATTAAGTAGTATGTATGATTAAGTCTATGTAGGTCTGTTTTTAAAATTTTTTAATGTGACAAAGAAAACTTACAATTTTATACAATTGCATTGTATTTTCAATGAGTAGTATTTTTTTCAGTTTTCCATTTATACAAAAAATATTTATTGAGAAACTACTGTATCTCAAGTATAACAAATATTTTTCATCTCATAGGGGTTATAGATGATCCTTCCCATAATCTTTCACGGAGATAATATTTTTCCATGAATTGCAGAATGACCAAGGGGAAAAAAAGTGCTATGATGCAGGTGAAATCCAGAGAAGGAAGGGCAGTTATAATACCCTCCTGCTAATTCTATGAATTTTGCTATCCCTGTTTCTGTGTAGAATCCATGGGATTAGTCTTTTTACTATAGATTTTTTTTTTGAGAATCACTCATAATTATCCCATCTAAAGGAAAGCTTTCTTTATAATTTAGTATCTTCCTTTCCAGATGTTTGCTGCATAGATACATAATGCAAAAATATATACGTTTTTCCCCATCATGAAAGTGGGGGATGGGCAGAGTTTGTGCTGGAGACTTGCTTGCAGAGCTAGCTTTCAGTTAGGTAAGTTAAAAGCACAAACACACTGGAGGCTTGAAAGTCTAACCAGAAAGCTGAAGTTTAAACAAAACTCTGGAGCTAGCATCTTTCCTCTCCTCCACCTACTCTTCTCGCCTCCTTTGTCCCCTCCTCTCCTTCCTCCTCCTTATCTCCTTTTCTCCTCCTTCTTCAATTTCTCTTCCTCCTCTTCTCTTTCTTCTCCTTTTTCTCCTTTCCTTCTCCTCCTATATTTCCTCCTCTTCTTTCTCTCCTCTTCCTCTATTATACTTCCTTCTCCTTTTCACTTTTCTCCTTCTTTTCCCCCTCCTCCTCTTCTATTTATCTTTTCTTCCTCTTTGCCTTCTCTTATTTTCCTCTTCCTCTCTTCCTCTTCTCCTCCTCTTCCTCTCTTCCTATCCTCCTCTTCTACTCTTCTTCCTGTTCTCTTCCTCTCTTCCTATTCTCCTCCTCTTCCTCTCTTCTACCCTTCTTTCTGTTCTCCTTCTCTTCTTCTCTTCCTATCCTCCTCCTTTTCTTCTCTTCCTATCCTCTTCTTCCTCCTTTTCTACCCTTCTTCCTGTTCCTGTTCTCCTCCTCTTCTTCTCTTCCTATCCTCCTCTTCCTCTTCTCTTCCTATTCTCCTCCTTTCCCTCTTTTCCTATCCTCCTCCTTTTCCTTTCTTCCTATTCTCCTCCTCTTCCTCTCTTCCTATCCTTCTCCTCTCCCTCTTTTTCTACCCTCCTCTTTCTTTCTTCATGTCTTTCTACTCTTCCTCTCTTATTATCCTCCTCTTCCTTTTGTTCCTCCTAGTCCCTCTTCTTTGCTCTTCTTATTCTCCTCCTCCTTCTCTCTTCCTCCTCTTTCTCTTCCTCCTCCATATTGTGCTCTTCTTTCTCCCCATTCTCAATCTATATCCAGGTCTTCAAAAACACCCCTCAGCTCTCCTCAGGACCAGAACAGACAGGCATCAGCATTTATTTACTTCCAGCCTTTCTTCTCCTCTCATAATCAGCCACTAATTGATGCCCGTGGTTTTGGAAAAGACTCAGGGATACTGAAAGCAATTTCTAAACAGGATGAGACCCATATAAAGACTGCAGAGATGATGAGATGAGGATACTAAGCGGTCATTATTCCAGGCTGACTCCAAGGACAGTGCTGGCCACAAGCAGATACTCGGTGGCGGTGAGCCTGAGGTCCAGGCAGCAACAGCAGCTTCAGGGAACCTAGGTTTTCCTTTCTCCCATCCATCACCATGCCTGGTTCCCCTCATCAAGCACTTCACTCTCCTTGCATCTGCAGACCCTCAGCAGGATGGTGCTTACTCACTGCCTAACCAAACCTGCCATTGAACTAATTCAAGCCTAACAAACTAAAATAAATGGAATTTAAATATAGCTTCTTTATCTCCCCACTATTTCACCAATCTGTGTCTTCTTCTCTCTTACCCATCTCAGAAAGTAGTAAAGCCATTCACTCTATTTTTTCATCTCTGCCCCAGCTTTTTCTTTGCTATTTAAAAATATTTTTAAACTTATTTTTAAATTTGCATACATTAAAATTGGCTTTTGGTCGGAACGTTGCTGGAAAAATTCTCAACAATAAAAAGAAATGGACTATCAAAGCATACAACAACGTGGATAAATCTCAAAGGCATTATGCTGAGTGAAAGAAGCCAGTCTCAAAAGGTTGCATACTTATTATTCCATTAATACAACATTCTGGAAAAGGTCAGACTACAGGGACAGAGAACAGATCAGTGGCTGCCAGGGATTAAGGGTTAGGATGTACTATGCTGTGTTTATCGATTTATCCACCGAAGGACATTTAGGACACAAGGTTTTGTTTGGACATGAGTTTTCATTTCTCTTGGGTAAATACCTAGGAGTGGGATTGCTGGGTTATATGGTATGTTTTTGCTTAATTTTATAAGTTAAACCAATACTTTATATTGGCTTATATAAACCAATAAGCCAAACTATTTTCAAGAGTGGCTCTCGTCTAATTAATTTTTAGTCAAAACCTGAAAATCATTCATCACTCTCTTTCCACACTCCTCACGTTCAGTCAATCTGCACATCTTTGTGGTTCTCCCTCCAAACAACAGCTTCCAGCAGTCCATCTCTTCCACCTTCACTGCCTCCACCTTAAAGTGAGCCACCATTATCTTTCACCTAGGCTTCTGTGAGAGCTACGCACGCATCTCCCATGTTGTTTCTGCCCTTTCTCCCTACAGCTCGTTCTCCACAGAGCAGCCGAAGTGATCCTTTTTAGACATCATTCTCCCTACTTCAAGACTCCAGTCAATATCCCATTGCACTTGGCCTTCAGAGCACTGGGCAATCTGGCCCATGGATACATCTCAGACGTCTTTCCACACCCCTCTGCATATTCTCTCCTTCCATCAGACAGCCTTCTATAATTTCCCAGAATAAGTCAGGCTATCCCAGACCTCAGGGCCTGTGGACACTCTCCCTTCTCTTTGAAATGCTCTTCTCTGGGCCGCAAGCATATGGCTCCTTCACACCCTAGTTTAAAGGCCACTTTCTGAAAAGGCCTTCATATTCATCATGGCACTAATCCAAAGGGATTATTTTTATAGGCATTTTTCCACCCATTTACTACTCCTTTCCAACTACAATGGGGACATCTTTAGAGCAGAAAACTCATCCTGGCTGTCATTACTACTTGGGACAGCTCCTAGTAGGTGTGTTTTTAAAATATTCAATGAAGGACGAATGCAAGAATGACATCCTATACTACTTATTTTTTTAAAAAGGAGAGAAAGAGGGAGTTTGTGGAGTTTTGGTATACTATCACCTACCTTACAGGGTTAGGGGCAGATGAGTCAATATATGTAAAACACCTACAACAATGCCTGGCACACAGTAAATACGACAAAAATGTGAGCCTAAAATAATGATGATGGAAGCAAATTTATGAGAGATGATTAATTTCAGTCTTTCTAGGTGAACAAAGATCATCATTTCTTTAACAAATATTTATGGAGTCTATACAGAGGGAAGTGTATGCTCAAGCACAAGCATCACACCCAGGTGGTATTCCTCATGAGTATAGAACACTCTAGTTTAAATGCCATCTTTTCAAAGGGCCCTTCACAATTTACTTCCAGAACAGCCCGGGAGTGAAGGTTCTCACTCCACTGAGGGTTCTCTTTTCCTGGCATTCCCAATTTGAATATGTACACCCTCATGGCAGGGCACCATGCTGGGTGCTGTTTGTGTCTGTGATGGGTGCACTGCTTACAGACCCTTCTAGTCATCAAAAAGCGCTTAGAAGTATTTTTGCACTCAAAGCAATAAGCATCATTTTAAGATATTCTCCAAATTATGTTGGTATTAAAATGGGCCCGTTTTATTCCAGGGAACATGAAGGATTGAAGTGTTTTTTGTTTGTGTGTTTCTTTGTTTTTTTGAGTCAGAGTCTCACTCTGTTGCCCAGGCTGGAGTGTAATGGCACACCACGGCCACCGCAGCCTCGACCTGCTGGGCTCAGGTGATCCTTCTGCTCAGCCTTCCAAGTAGCTGGAACTACAGGCATGTGCCATCATGCCCAGCTAATTTTTTTATTTGTTGTAGAGACGAGGTCCCGCCAAGTTTCTCAGGCTGGTCTCGAACCCCTGGTCTCAGGCAACCTCTTGCCTTGACTTCCCAAAAGGATTGAAGTTTGATAATAGATATTGAGATTTATAAAAGTCCATGTTGTCTTAAAAGCACCTAGATGTGGGTGCATTGGCACATACCTGTGCTCCCATCTACTTGGGAGGCTGAGGCGGGAGGATTACTTGAGCCCAGGAGTTAGAGGCTGCAGCGAGCTGTGACTGCATCATTGTACTCCCAGTCTAGATGACAGAGTGAAGACCCAAGTCTCAAAAAACAAGCACCTTCACCCTCACTGGCCTTCTTGTCTAGTCTCTTACTGTCTTCCCAGCAATTTAAAAAAAGTCATATTAAAGTGCTTTGTAAGTATAAACCCACCACTTTACCTTTCCAAGGGTATTATTTGCCAGACAAGTCATGAAAGCATCATTTTGCATTCAGAAGACATTTAACGAATGCACCTTTCAAAAAGTGAATGAGTGGGAGACAGAAGACTGGAGTGAGGGAAGAGGATATACTAACAGCACATGGACCTCACTAGATCCATCTCTAATTTCTCATCACGTATGGTCTTACAGGTTGTGGTTTACCCTGACTCACCTGGTGGAAGGAGTCTTTTGCTGTTTGTGGCTATGACCCCTAGAGGAGTCCCCCTTTATCTAATTCACCCAAAGGCACTGAATGTGCTGGCAGCAGCCTGGTTCCATAAGCAGTCTCCTGAACAGACAGTAATAAATGAAAATGGGACTCTGGGAGTGAGCAGAGCTAAGTTCTAGCCAGATTCTGCCACTAACTTAGACAAGACTTTTCCCTTCTCTGCTCTTGGCATTCACATCTATAAGATGATGGGTTTGGGCAAAACAGTTGTTTTTCACACATTTCATATTGCAGCTGCAGGGCCATGTCCTCCAATGAAATTTTTCTCTGAAGCTCATAAAAAAAAGTGAATGAACTGGAGGCCCTGCTGTTGGAGGTGGGAAGGGACCCAAGTCCTTGGCCCTCCCCAGGGCCATGCTTCCCCCTCCATACATGGGAAAGAACTGCAGGAGTTGGTGACACTTGAATGCCCTCTTTAGTGCTATGTTTCTGAGATTTTATAAGAACCTGCCAAGCAGGAAAAACTTCCGAGTGATTGTGGAGTTGCACACAGATGGAAATAACACCCACAGTTCCACTGTGGCCTGGCCATTCAACTGGGGTTTGCGTTTCAAGTTCTTTTTCTTTTTCTTTTTTTAAGTTGGAGTATCATTCTTTTCTCCCAGACTGGAGTGCAGTGGCACGCTCACAGCCACCGCAGCCTCGATCTGCTGCTGGGCTCAGGCGATTTTTCTGCCTCAGCCTTCCAAGTAGCTGGAACTACAGACACACGCCACCACACCAGTCTAGTTTTTGTGATTTATTATAGAGACGAGGTCTCACCAAGTTGCCCAGGCTGATCTCGAACCCCCGGGCTCAGGCAATCCTCTTGCCTCGGCCTCCCAAAATGCTAGGATTACAGGCTGAGCCACTGCACCCAGCTGCTTTTCAAGTCTTTATAGCAGGGCCCTCAACTCCTGCTAGTTGTCTCTCACCCACTTCTCTTTATGCATTTAGCCCTTTGCTGCCATCCATGATCCCATCCAGTTCTCTGCTGTAGCATATGCTCCCTTGATATTGGGAGATTCTTGAAAGAAGTCAGTCCCCCTTGTCAGTTCCAGCTCCCTCAAAAACCTATCTGCAAATCTATGCCTAATTGAATATTCATGGTGACCAACTGAATATTTATGATACCAGAAAAGCTCCAAAGGACCCTCTCTTCTCCCCTACCTGTATGCAGTGTTTCTAATGAATGCAGCCTTCCCTCCCTCAGCTGTGGTTGATGTCCTGTTCCCTCACCCCCTAGTGCTATTCCTGCCACTCAGCTCTCTACCCTGAACTCTTCTTTCTTTGCTGTGGATCCTAACCTAACAATCCTCAGTCTTCCTGAAGAGGCTTTTCTGAATTACACCCCCACCCATGCAGACGACAGTTACAACACAGGTCAAAATCTGCCTTTCAAAATAGAAACTTTCCATGAACTTTATGGGGTTAATTTCTGCACAGGGAAATGTCAGTTTCCCACTGACTTCCATAAAGATAGATAAGATGACTTCCATAAGAACAGAGAATGCCTGAAAAAAAAAAAAGAACTAGCATTTACTGAGTGCTTATAGGGTGTTAAGAATTGTCATAAGACTTTATAAGCCTTGTTTTTCTTAAATCAAACCAGTGAGTATCTCTTGCCTAATATAATAATTTTCTCAGTGTCCAGTTTTCTCCTCTGTAAGATTGTGGATGGTGGACAAGTCTGCTGTTGTGTTGTTACCTGGATGAAATGATGAAGGGAAATCAACTCTGCAAAGCTAGTCCATGGACTAGTCCTCTTGCCCTGTTCTTCATTCTCCCCTCCTCTGGGTTTATTGTCAGGGAATAGAGAAAGCTAAATATCTACCGGAATGAGCTTTGAGCCCTATAGAAACAGACACTGAAGGAGGAACAATTCTTTTTGTGACCACCTGTTTACTGTAGCAGACCATGTGCTAATGAGGATGTGCGGCAAGAAGGTTCTGCTCTCCCAGAGGAGACCAAACTGTGGATGCAGACAGTTATGATAGCCAGGATGAGGAGTCCATCTGCAAACTCTCTGGCTGGACCAGGTTCCCATATTTAGTGCTCATAACTACCTATGGTTCCTTGTACTGACGGGGCATCCACTTGAAGCAGGGGCCGCCAACCCCCCAGGCCATGAACCAGTACCAATCTGTGACCTATTAGGAACCAGGCTCTTTAGCAGGAGGTAAGCAGTGGGTGACTGGAACTTTGCCTTCTGTCAGATCAGCAGCAGCTTTAGATTCTCATAGGAGCACAAACCCTATTGTGAACTGTGCACGTGAGGGATCTAGGTTGCATGCTCCTTATGAGAATCTAATGCTTGATGATCCTCCCCACCACCATCTGTGGGAAAATTGTCTTCTGTAAAACTGGTCCCTGATGCCAAAACAGGACTTGGAGAACCAGCCCCAGATGCAATGCCTTTTCCTGTCCCATTCTACTCTCCTGAAAAGCAAGATGCCACAACACTGTTCCTAGATTTAGGTAAGCCCCACATGGATCTGCTTTCTACCCTCCGAGTGACCTTCAAAAGATCACTAAACTTCTCTGAGTCCTGATATCCCACTTGACAAAGGGACAGAATCCTGCCCCATCTCCATCATTGAGTGTTGTGAGAATTAAAAGGAGTTATGGTATAAAAGACATTGTGAATACAAGACTAATTTCAACTATGTCATCCTTCCATGAAGCCTTTCCCTACCCTCCTACACTGAATTAATCTTGTATGCCTCTGGACTTCCTCTGGAATTTTAATAATGGGCCTCTGTTGTAGCATTTCTCATAGTCTGCCCTGGATAATAAGGAGTTATTCACAGTATTTGTTGGCCTACTAAACCATGATCTCTGGGGGAGCAGGCTTGCCAAGTATGGCTCTTATTCTTCCCTGCATCCACCACTGTATGCAGCACAGGGCCTGGCACGTGGTAGATGCCCAATATGTGTTTAGTGAATAAAATAATAAAGACCTCTTTCTGCTGGGACTCAGTCTACATGTTATCTTTTATGTACCATTCCTATCTGCAGGTAGTAAAAGAAGGAGGTTCTGTTATGGACCACACTCCTTAGCATGAGGGACAGTCTACTATCAAGCAAACTGGTGATGCAAGTGGGAATAATGAGAAAACTAGATAATCTGTGTAGGAAACACAGAACCTGTTCCTTCCCTCCACCATTGTGCTGTGTTCAGCACGTAACACATTGCGGAAACTTGATGGAGTCTTTGAAGCAATTGCTTCTTGTCTCTAAAATTGCTTTCCTGTCTTCTGGGCAAGTCCCTGAAATGGCTGCAGA
Organism: Carlito syrichta; assembly: GCF_000164805.1. NCBI lineage: Eukaryota > Metazoa > Chordata > Mammalia > Primates > Tarsiidae > Carlito > Carlito syrichta. Next base: position 312,384 of record NW_007255532.1, read on the forward strand.
GAGCCCCAGCTGTTTAATATCAGCCCACTGATAGGAGCAATTGCTCATTAAACCCCAGAACCCGATGCATTCAGGAAGGACCGTCCATAGCCTCAGCCACAGAGGTCTCAGACAAACGGCAACCGAGCAGATTGGCCAACATTAAGCAACAAACATGATTAAAGGCCAGAAAATAGGACCTGTGAGGAAAGGATGAAGCCATCTGTTTGATTTATTGTGAAGAACAAATAACAACGTGCAAGTCTGTGGAAATTTTCTACAAGAAGAATAGCAATGCCTGGCTCAATGAAGCCAGAGCAGGAAGAGAAGGACATGAACTGCCACATGAGAGATTTTGTCCACACAGAGGAAGAAAGAACTTTTTCATTGCCTGACAAGCAGCTCAGCTGGGCACCAGGATGGTCCCCCCAAAGCAGCTTTGTGAAAATCATACACCTGAGTCTAGCAGAGACACTCAATAAATTTTGTATCTGGAGCTGAAAGAGAAAGAACATGATGAGCTTTTATACTTCTCCTGTCTGAGGATGTCCAGAGCCCCCAGCTAATCTACCAGACATGGTGTGTGGAGAAGCAGGACCAGAGTTACACTCAGACACTGAGACTTTGACTAGGCAAAGCCCACATCCTTCAACATGGGTCCTGCCACTGGCCCCAGGGCCTGGCTGAGCCTGCAGAGAACTCACACGTCCTGAATGTTTCTTAATCAGCTAAAACCCAGGAGAATGCCACAATTAATGGATTGTGACTCGGATAACAAGCATGGTTGCAACACAAAGGGATTTTTTAAGCATAGAATTTTATCAGTTAATTCATGGATGATTATCTAATGGTTGCTGTCTTCATCAGAAATTACTGGTATATACAAAGAATGTGTGTTGAATCTGTTAAAAATAATCGAGTTTATTAAAAATATTTATAATACATATAAAGATCATCCTTAGACATACAGTTAAATAACAAACACTTTTATTTTAAAATGTACCCAGGATTTGTTTTAATCAGATATGTTAAGACACACAGACATGGAAATGACTATCATGAAGGAGAAAGTATTTATACTCACAGATCCCTAGAAACAAGGGACATGGCACATATGGTCACATGGGGAAGTAGCAGGGTGGGTGAGATCATAGGGGGAGACCGGGAAAACATGGGCAAGAGCCTTTATTGTGGTTTCCACAAGAAAAGCAAGGTAAACAGGTTTAGAATGGGCTAATTTTTGATAATTTCAGAAAGCTCTGGGCATAGGAACTGTCCCTAGTTGTTTAGTACCTGGCCCTGGGGTTGTTAAGGCAGGTGGAGAGTGGCCCAGAATGTGAGAACACAATAGAGGAGGAGGGGGTACGTGGGCACTGGATTGGTTAGTTCACATATAAAGGGCATAAAGGTCATCATTCACTATCTCTAGGGATTAGTCAACCCTAGAAAGGGCATTACCTCCCTAGTCAATAAGACCCCAGATGCCAGAGCATCAAGAATATAGAAAATTTAAAAACATAATTAATACAACTCTATATTCAAGTTCAAATATGGGCATAGTTTACATTTTGTTGATATTGGTGGACAATTGGATATTAGTGAGCCTTAGAAAGATGCAAAAAATTTCTGGCAAAGTCATACAAAGCAGGAATAAGAGATCAGTTGAGAACTAGAAATTGACCTTCCATATGACCCAATAATTCCCCTATTGGGAATATACCCGGAGGAACTCAAATCATTCTACAAAAAAGATACCTGCCCACGTATGTTTGTTGCAGCTCTCTTCACAATAACAAAAACATGGAACCAACCATGTTGCCCATCGAAGCTGAACTGGATAAAAAAACTGTGGTACATATGCATAATGGAATATTATGCAGCCATAAAGAAGGACAAACATATGAACTTCACACCAACATGGATAGATTTAGAGTCAATCATACTCAGTGATCTATCACAGAAACAAAGAACAGAGTACCATATGTTCTCACTCATAAGCGTACTTTGAACAATTATAATACTATAAGAAAGCGATTAGCAGTAGTGGGAAACTGTCAGGGGAGGGGGAGTGGGATTGGCGGTTGAGGGAAACTGCTAGGGGAGAGAGGGGGATACCTCACCAACAAGGGTACCTGCATAATCAACATTTGTATACCTAACCCTAAATTGTACCCCACATCTTTATAATAAAAAAAGCTCAGTTGAATAAAAATGAGCGAAAGCGAGTTAGAGAAACAGGGCAAAGTGACAGCAGAGATGAAAGGTCACCTCTGCCTTTTCTCCCCTTCTCCCCTCTGCCTCTCTGAGGTGGAAGGCAAAGTCATTGTGTATCTGTGATCTGTAAGGTGTGCCCTGAAGGTTTAGCCAGTTAGGATACCATGAGTTCTAAGGACACCGCCAGTAAGCATTTCTCCTCAAGGTAGACAAAGAAGTCTGACTATATTCAAAGACCACAGATTCTCATCTTAACTCAGCTGCCTACTAAGTGTATATAGCCACTGGGAATGGACCAGACAATGGCCTAACCCTTCCCCACACTGAATCTAGGAGGCAGTGCTATGCGGCTGCACTAATGTTATTAGCAGGATCTACTCTATGGCAACCACCAACAACAGTGTGGATGGTTTAGCAACCCTCGAAGATAACTTCCCTATACTTCCTTCATTCTGGAGATAATAAACTTGACTGACAGTGTTTTGTCGACTACAACACACCCTACATAATTTTAAGCGCTGGCTCATTCATTTGAGAAACATTTGTAGAACACCCGCTAAAGCTAAGCATTGTGCTTAATGCTGCGGGTGCAACGATGAGCCCAAGAAGCATGGGTCATGCCCTTGTTTAATAGGAAAAGACCAATTATAAGTAAAGAAAATGATTAGTTTAGCTGATTACACATTGTGTAGATGCAGCGACAGAAATAAACAGGGATGTGTGGAGGAGAATAATAAGGTGGGCCTATTTAGAGAGATCAAGTCTGGCCTCTTCAGTGGGAAGATGTAGAAGCTGAGGGAAAGCCAGCCTGTGACAAGGCAGAGAAAGAGCTCCCTGCACAGATGGAGTGAGAGGCACAAAAGCTCTAAGGAAGGAAGAACGGGAATTTTTCTAGGAACTGAACTCCAAGGAACATCAAGGAATTTGGGTTTTCTTCCAAGGGCAGTGGGAGGGTTTGAAGCAGGGGCATGTAGTGATTAAATCAATGTTTTTAACAGATCATTTTGGCAGCTCTATGGAGACTAAATGTCAGGGAGGCCAGAAAGAGAACAGAACAATCAGCCAGGAGGCTGCTGCAATGGTGTAATTGAGAGAGACAGGGTGCCTTGGGCAGCAGGTGGATTCAGGCTGTACTCTGGAGTGACAGAGCCAACTGTTGAGTAGGATCTTGGAGGAGAGGCATAAGAGAAAGAAGAATCTAGGCGAACCTTTGGGTGTCTAGCTTTAGATACTGGTTGGTTGGGGGTGTCATTTTTTGAGATGAAGAAGACTGGAGAAAGAACAAGTTTGGTGGTAAATTGTTGTTTTGTTATTATCATTAACATTATCATCTTCTTCATCATTATCATCATCATCATCAATGCTTCACCCTAATCCAGGTCTCAGAATGGGCACTGTCAGTATCAACACTCGGTTTGACTTTAATGTATCACATTCTTTCTGCCTGACCATCAGTGTTCTCATGCTTGGAACAACAATAGAGTTTCTCAACTGTTGACATTTTAGGTTGAAATAGTTCTTTGCTGTGGGAGGCTGTCCTGTGCATTGTAGGATGGTTAACAGCATTCCTAGCCTTCATGTACTAGAGGCCAATAGCATCATCTCCCCCAGCTAATCACAAATGTCTCCAGACACTGCAAATGAATGTCTCCAGACGCTGCAAATGTCCCCTAAGGATAAGATTGCTTCTGCTTGAGAGCCTCTGCTCTAGAAAAAGAGGTCTGAGCACAGGATCTGAGAAGAGCATGTAAAAATTTATCTAGGAGGGATTTGCCTGCAAGTTGCACGGAGACTTCTCTGATTTGCCTGTCTTTTGAATTGGGGCATCCTCTGCTGCTTCTGAGCAAAAGGCAGTCTAGGAGGAACAGATGGGGCATCACTCAATGGGGGAAAAAGTGCAACAAAATAATACAAGGCACCATGATTTATCATTTAACCCCCATGGTTACCCATTTGCACATAGAAAAAACAGAGGCTTAGAGTGATTAAGTTGCATACATGCCTGCAATGATGAAGTCATTAGGTGGTAGAGGTAGGGTTTGAACCTAAGTCTTTGATGCCAGACTCTGTAATTTTTCCTCATTATCACAGCTGCCTTTACTGGAAACTGTTGTACAACTTGAAATAGCATTCATGTCCAAGGATGTTGCAGCTTCAGAGGGGGGAAGAAGCAGGAGATGTGACTCCTTCTCAAGGCACCTGTTACACCCTTGTTCTTCCATTTTGAACTTTAGGCAAAAGCCTGTAGTAACTCATTGATAAATGTCATCCTGTCATTTCTGTGAGACCTTATTGGAGAGAGCCTCTGAGCTATCGCCGCTTACCACCCAGCCAGCACCTCAGCCCCACCACTATGATCCCCACACACAGCCTCACCAGTCCCCTTTGATTAGGTTTCCCATAAAAGTACAATCACACCATGATGAAGGACAGCAGCCTCCCAGGTGAACAAAGAAAGCTGCTTCAAGACAGACCAAAACCTGGTCTTTCACTAATAAAAGCAAAAGCAAATATGTCCCCATTCCTGAGATGCTTTCTCCTTGGAACAAGCTTCCCGAGCATGCTTTCCTCCCCAACCAGACACACGGGCTGACACCTCACTGGACATTTCAGACCCACGTCTTAGATGTTCTATGAAGAGGTTTCCCGAGAAATGTGACGGGCATTGACTTCCTCCACTTCATAACAGTGATTTTTTTTAACAGATTCAGCCCAAGAACCATGTCAGTTTGACAAAGAACTAGTCTGTAATTTTCTTGAGAATTGTCTGATTTAGTACCAATTTAAATACCATTTAGTATTCCTCGTAGTTCCTACAAAATTCCCTTGTAGTCATCCAATAAATGTTTGTTGAATTGGTGGAAGGGTGATGGAATACATGGATAGAAGAATGGATGGATAGAAAGGCAAATAAATGGGGAAAAGGGGGTAGGGGGAGAGGAAGCATTAACAGGACTTTGACTTCAGGTCATTTACTCTGCTTAAGTTCACTTTTTCTACTTGTAAAATCTCATTATAATTTGTGCAACCAATATTTAGGCATTTGACGAAACACCAGTGGGAGAGTACATAGGGTTTTTTAAAATTAATTAATTAATGTCAAGGAGTGTCCAGTAAAGAAACTGTTTACCAAGCAAGAGTAGCCTATGGAGCCACAAGGCTGCAAATGGAAACTTGGGATCTTCTGAAAATTGTTTAACCTGTGTGAGCTTGTTTCCTCGTCCATTAAGTGGAGATAATAATGATGCTGACTTCAGAAGGAGATTGGATCAATGAATTAATGTTTATAAAGCTCTTGGCACAGGATTGGAATATAGCAAGCACTCAACAAATAATAGCTGTTATTATTCTTCACTTTACTAAATGATTCACTACTCTTTTAAATAGTGAAAACCCTTTAGGAATCTTTTAAAAGATTTTTGTTTTTTGGAAAATACTGATGTACAAAAAGAAAATGAAAGTTGCCTCAAATCCCTTCATTTATAATGATTCATGAAAGAAGTGGAGATTATAGCCTCTTCTCCTCCAATCCCACCCTCTGTTACTTACACACTTTTAACAGAATCCTTTCCAACATTTTGCTATACTTTATTACATATCTATATGTCTGTATATTCACATATCTTTTCAAAATTCCAGTAGCTTTAGGGTGTACAAAAAGCTTTTGGCTACATGGTTGCATTGTACAATGATGAAGAAGTCTGGGCTTTAAGTGTACCCACCACCTCCACCCATACACATTGTACCCAGTAGGTGTTTTTTCATACCTTCATCCCATCTCCCATCCTTCTGAGTCTCCAGGGTCTATTATACCATTCTCTATGCCTTTGTAGATCCTTAGTTTAGCTCCCACTTATAACTGAGAACAATGCATATCTTTTTATATAAAAGTGAGCTCATGCTATGCTTATTGGTCTGGGACTTGTTTATTTCACTTGACAGCATGTCATGGAGAATGGTCCTGGTCAGCTCATTTAGACCTTCCATGTTCTTGTTTGAACAGCTATAGAATTCCTCACAGTATAAATGGGTCATCATTTACACCTTCACTCATCCAATTCTCCCCTGATGGATGCTTAGGTTGTGGTCCTCGTGCATCCCAAGTGTGATCCAATGTGAAAAATATTTTGCTTATACGTTTTGTAAACACATGCACAGTATCTATAGGTATTTGAAAAGAGGGTGTTGAATTTTAGATTGTGCAGAAAGTTTTGCCTAAATTTACAGTACATTTAAGCTATATGATTAATAGATTTTTTTCCTTCCTCTTTGAATTAAGTATAATTGTTAGCATCCTAAAATTGGCTCAATCCCTACACCCACCAGAGCCTAGCCCCATCGGCCAATGGAGAAAGTGTTTCTTAAAGATTCTGGGGACTGGAACCAGGAGGCTCCTGAGTGACCCTCGAGTCTTGACACCCTACAGAAGTTGTATACGAGGAGAAACTGGTCACCTCTGCGTGACAGCTTTCCTGTCCACACAGGCCCTCTCAATATCATGCTCACTTCCTGGAAATGAATGCTTTTTGCTCCCCAGAGAAAAAAGCTAAAAATACTTTGATTCCCACAGCAGAGGAAGACCCACTCCCAGGAAAAGAAAATAATCAAGCCAAAAGAAATCCCCTTTTATAAGCCCAAGGTTCATGCTATTCAACAAGTTGCCATCTTGATTATGTTTCTACTGTTATGTATTTTCAGCAGCTCTCCATTAGTAAAAAAGGATTAAACTCCTCAGACCAGCACGTGGAAGTCTTCAACCACTTGGCCTTAACTAACTGTCCCAGATTTCTGCCCTAAACTACACTGTGTCCTTTCCTGCCCTCCTTCCCCTTTGCTTTCTCTGCTCCTCTGTGATCCCATCTCCAGCCAACTAAATCCTACAAGACATTCAGAACTTACTACAAAGGCCACCAGTCTAAGAAGCCTTGGCTATAGCAATTGTGTCTCCTTTAAATTATTTTAATATTCATTGCGCCTCTCTCATATTCAGCCTTATGTTGCTACTGTTTGCATATATATGGCTTATGTCCTATATTAGATTATCAAGTCCTGGAGGATAGGAACCAAGCCACCTAAAGCATTTTTTACTATCAACTGTACCCTGCACATAATAAGCACTTAATATATATTTCAAAGCATTGCAATAAGCTAAGAACATGATTTATAGACACAATGTTAATTTTTTGAGACGTATTTTCTGGTTTCCCCAAATCAGTATCTAGTCAATGGGTTTTCTCCACTGTGTGGAAGAGACATGAGCAGTGAAGTCTTTCTGAAATACACCATACAGCCTTCTCAGCCTCCAGTAAGAGTGACGCTATCATAGCTGTGAGGTGAAGTGTAGGCAGGGAAGGAGTGTTTGGGAGAACCAGGAAGCTGAACTATTGGAGTGAACTCACAAACATGTCTTTTAGACCTGAAAGGCTATTTCCTCAGCTTCCTTTGTAGAATGTTCCAGTTGCCTGTCCCCAGGAGATCTGAAAGTTTCTGGAGTTATGCTGCCCCTTCCACCCACATGCTGGCCCTCCTCTGCCCTCATCTACTCCCATCTGGCTTCTCCTATTTCAATCCCTATCACCCAGTCACCCCAAGAGTCAGCATGCTCCTCTTTTTCTGTGGAAGTCCTGTGCTTTGTTGAGCAGCAGGGTGGTACTGCTCCAAGGCCAAGCATCATACTGGTTCACCTTGCCATGCCCTTTGCACAGAAGGGCATGCTATTTGTACGGCCTCATTTGTGTTGGGAGCCATGGCCAACATGGCCTCACATCTGTCTTTTCAGCTCTGGAAGAAATACCCTTTGAGAATAAGAGCTTGTTGACATTGTTGCTCTCCACTCAACTAATAGCAGAAACATTTCCTCCACCACCATTCCAAGCTCCATTTTTAAAATCTCAAGCTGAAGAAGGTTCTCATAAAATGGAAGGAATGCAGTGGTAACTCATTCCTCTACTTTGGGGTTGAGAGTTTGCTGCAGCAGTCTTTGCTTACACACTCTACAGGCCTGAACTGGGAGTGGAGCCCAGGGTTCGAGATTGCCAGCACACACTGCTTTAGGCAGGGTGCCTGTGCACAGTTCCTGCACAGTACCTGATGTGCACATGAATAAAAAAATGCGAACATCAAGAGGGTAAGAAAACACGTCTGTCAAGTCAAGAATGTTGGTGTTGAGCCTGAAGGTGCTTAGAGTCCACCAACAGAGGCCTTAATCCATGGGTTTTGGTCAGGGAAGGAATCCAAGGATGATAAATGGGACATGCAGGATGAGGGAGCTTGAGGAAAGGAAAACTACTCCTGAAGGAGGCATGCAGTCCTCCCCCAGGTGCCCATTTGGGTTGGTGGCAGCTCAGGCTGTAAATCCTGTTTATGGGAAGAAAGGAACCCAGTGCCTATGGCTCCAGGTCCACTTTCCTTGAAATGGCTTGCCCAGACATGAGCATACCTACCCTGAGATTCCCAAGGGTCCGTCACCACAGAGGAGAGGGAACTGGGTGGCCCTGTGATCACAGACAAGTGCATGGAACCTTTAGACTGGCTCACTTACCTGGCCATTTCAGAAAAATGTTGCCTGCAGGTGAGTAGTGAGACAACCCCATGGTAGGAAGTCGCGTTTTGACTAGGATGTTTTTATAGCAATGGGCACAGCATTCTGAAGTTCTGATTCCACTTCTGCCTTATACTTCTTATTCTTGGACAAGTCATTTATCTGAATTTGGCTTTTGTTTTTTTTTAATGAATGGCAAGAGGTTCGTCACATCCTCGACCTCCCAGGCTCAAGTGATCCTTCCTCCACAGCTTCCCAAGTACTGTTGCTGGGACTACAGGTGCACACCACCATGCCCAGCTTACTTTTGATTTTTGTGTGGAGATGAGTTCTCGCCATCTTGCCCAGGCTGGACTCCAGCTCGTGAGCTCAAGCAGTCCTTCTGCTCTGGCCTCCCAAAGTACTAGGATTACAGGTATGAGCCACCACACCCAGCTGTGAGCCTCAGTTCTTGATCTCAGAAATAGCCAGCCTGGATGAGGGTCCCACCCAGCTCTACAGTTTGAGGACCTGCCTTTCTGCACAGCAGTCTGCCCATCAGTTTTTTCATACCTAGAATCTTGGTGGAGGATGACTGTTGGAGAGGACCAGAACTGTATGTGTGTGTAAAGCAGTGCCTGTCTCTTCCAGCCCCACACCCTTGCTTTTTCATGGGTCTCTAGTGCACATCGAACAGCCTATCACTACCTGAATGTTCAGGTAATCAGCAGTCACAACTTTCCACCATTTAGTCATCTGAACTTTACTGTCTACCTCTCTTCTTTAAAGGGCTGGGTACTCGTTTCCCATTGGTGCTGTAACAAGTTTCCACAAACCTAGAGGTTTAAAACACAAATTTATTATCTTACAGAAGTCCAGAATGGGTTTCACTGGGCTAAAATCAAAAATCAGCAGGGCTATGTTCTTTGTGGAGGCTCTAGGGGAGAGTTCATTTCCTGATTTTTCCAGTTTCTAGAGACCTCCTGCATTGGGGGGAATTATTCAGCCTGTCACCAGTGACATGCCTCATTCCATTCCCAATTCGCACTACAGTTTACGTCTCCATGTGTCTGTCTAGGTCTTTGATCCTAGGTTAGATGTCCTTCTCTAGACCCCACCCCAGCATCCATCCTCCAAAGACCCACTTACATAAGATTTTGTAAGCAATTTTTCCTGAAAATTTGGGCTTTTGTTCTATAAAAGCAGAGAGCAGAAACCAATTTCTTTTTTTTTTTTTTTTTTTTTTTGAGTTGAAGTCTCACTCTGTCGCCCAGACTGGAGTGCAGTGGCCGCTCCCGGTCACTGCAGCCTTGACCTGCTGGGCTCCGGCGATCCTTCCGCCTCAGCCTTCCAAGGAGCTGGAACTACAGGCGCGCGCTACCACGCCCAGCTGATTTTTTATTTATTGTAGAGATGAGGTCTCACCAAGTTGCCCAGGTGGGTCTCGAACCCGCGGGCTCAGGCAATCCACTCACCTCAGCCTCCCAAAGCGCTGGGATTACAGGTTGAGCCACCGTGCCCAGCTCCAATTTCTAAATTGATGTCCAACATCATTGATCCTAGAAACACATCCACCAGTGCCTCCCACGGGGACTTTTCTCACAGCCCATCTTTTCTTGGGAACCTGCCCCCTGCAATCTGGCTTGATGCTCCTACTTTTTACTTACTTAGGGCTCTTTCATGTAGATTAGGGCTACTCTCTACTTATGACCGTATCTCTCATCCAGGTCTATTTTTTGCATATTCCAAATGTCATTAAATGCCTCCTAAACCAAGGGTCATGGCTCTGAGTCTTCCCTCTCAATAGCTACAAGGAAACACTGGAAGCTGTATAATTGTAGGTTTTTCTTTAACAGAGAATATCCTTCCTACTACTGTCAATGACCCTATGGGGAACGTTACCAAGGTGTATTCATTCACAAGGTCTCTAGAGTTAGTTCCTATGGGTCTGAGAATTAATTTCTCTCCTAAGAAGTCATTCATTTATGCACTCAATGAATATTTAGTGAGCGCCTACTAAGTCCAGGTATTGCCCTTGGCCTTAAGGTTATAATGATGAACCAGATCATGCTGGTCCCTGTCTGGGAGATAGTTCACATTTAACTTCAAAGATAAGCCACCACCCTCAGTTTATAGATTTAAAAGAACACCACTAATTTCTATCACCTTGACTATGAATGTGACATGAATGTGACATAGTATATGTCACATTCGTCTCAGTCTCCTCTGTTATTTCTTACATGGCGAAAGGCAAGTCAGGATGACATTTTTTCTGGAATAAAAGAAGAAAAGCCAGAGAAAAGTGGGACAAGGGAGGGGCTACCCACCCCCCTCACTGTGGTATCCAAATCTAGGCACTTCAGGGCCTCCGAGCGCTTACAGCAGGACCAGCCCTCATCAGAGATTCTCACAGGACAGTCTTTCACTTACTCTTAACTGGTTCTCACCTCTTTGGGGAGTGAGAATACATAATAGATTAAAGGGCCTCTTCTTGTAGCTCCTGTTGATGGGAAAGGAAAACAATATCCCTGTTCTGGTGGTTTTGCATGACTGAATAGGCCCAGTGTAAGTGCCTGTGAACAGGGCTTGCTTTGGATAAGCCTCTGTTCAGATAATGGTGAACCAAGCACTCACTTCTCCCTCTAGGCCTCCCAATGTGTGCAGCAAACATCCTTGTTCTTGTTAGATACAGCTTCTAAAACCTTTAAAGCTTTCAAAATCTCCTCGATATTAGTGGTTGGTTTATTCTTTTCCCCAAAAGCTTATGGAAGCATAAAAATTTCAAAGCTGGAAGGGACCTCAGAGAACAGATATATTATTTAATTTATATTTTTAATTTTCCTAATTCAACAGCTTCAGGGAGATGAGTTTATTCACTCCATTTCCCTTTGCACCCTGGTCAGTTTCCACTTATTGTCTACTCAATGCCCTTTCCTCCTGCTTCCCACCCCAGCCCACCCCAACCCAAGTCAACTTTCTCCTTGAAAACCGTTCTTTGATGTTCCTTGCTTTCTTGCAACACCATTCACATGAGTTCCAGAGAGTCTCTCCCTGTCCTTAAGTTAGAGTACAGCTGTGGCTTCTGTCTGTTTTGGGTATGTTAACTGGGTCACAGAGAGACAAGTTGTGCACTGACAAGGCCCAGATATGGTAAGCAAGTAGGGACAGAATCAACCCAGGAGATCCTCCAGGGTGCAGCTTGCATGCTAGGGCTTGTGCAAAAGTGGGCTACTGTGCTTGATTCTATTAGGACAGTGAAAACTCGGGAGGGCTGGGGGCTGGTTTTCACCTAAAAACTGTCTTTGGAGAAGAGAAGCCCTGGTACAACAGAGTTATCCCTAGAGGAATCACAGAACAGCACTTGGATTTGTCAGCCTACTTCCGATTCTCAAAGGGGAGAAGCTCATTCTTTAAAAGGAGACGGGACAGCCCCATCCTGATTTGAATGATCCTGGATGCCATGGCTTTCACCATTTCCTTGGAAGATAATCCTTGACCCCAGTGCCTTTCCAAGGACAAAAAAACAACATCTTGTCCCAGCAGAACAAGCCCCCCTGTAGTAGGCAAGATAATAGCCCCAAAGATGTCTATAAGTTTGTCCCCAGAGCCTGTGAATATAGTGCCTTACATGGCAAAGGAAATATGAGGTTGCAAGATAGTCTTACATTACCTGGGTAGGCTCAGTAGAATCACAAGGGTCCTTGTAATAGGGAGAAAGGAAGGTGTGAGTCAGAGAGAGAAAATGGAAGATGCTACACTGTTAGCTTTGGAAATGGAGGAAAAGGGCAAGAGTCAGGGATGCAGATAGCTTCTAGGGCAAGGGGACATATTCTCCCCTAGAGTCTCCAGAAGGAATGTAGCCCTGGTGGTGCCTTGGTTTTAGCCTGATGAGATCTATGGCAGACTTCTGACCTACAGAACTACAAAGTTACACATTTATGTTGTTTTAAGCCACTGAATTTGGGCTGCAATTTGTTAAAGCAGCAATTAGAAACTAATACATCCCTTAAAGAGGAGGAAAACAGACCAAGTGTTGAGGGTTTCCTGCAAAGTTCACTTGACCAAAATGGGCCCTATGAGCAGCGTCCTCAGATGAAGAAGCATATTCTCCATCTTGATTTCCTCTCTGAAGTACTGGCCCTTCCTACTTGTCCTCGGTCCTGTTGCCCAATAGAGTTCCAGCTCTAGACTAAAGTACATCATGAGGAAACAGTTTTCTCTTCTCTGGTCTCCCTCCTGGCATCAGCAACAGACATTCCAGCTCTGGATTTCCTCTTTGTGATGGACTGAATTATATTTCTCCCCTCAAATTTGTATGTTGAAGCTCTCATTCCAGCATGACTGTATTTGGAAATAGGACCTTTAAGCAAGTAATAAAGGTTAAATGAGGTCATGAATGTAGGGTCCTAAACCTATAGAACTGGTGCCCATATAATAAGAGGGAGAGACATCAGAGGGATCTCTCTCTCTTTCACTGTGCACACACAGAGAAAGGCCATGTAAGGAGACAGAAAGTGCCATCTGGAACCCAAGGAGAAAGGCCTCACCAGAAACCAATCCTAATGGCACCTTGATCTTGGGCTACTAGCCTTGAGAACTGTGAGAAAATAAAACCTGTTTTATTACTGGATCAAATAATAGATCTACTTTCAGTTATTTTTGTGTAAGCTATCTAGCCTGTGGTATTTTATTAGGATTGCCTAGCAGATTAACACACCCATCTTGGGGCTGTCTGGGCTCTGTGCAGCTAGGCCAACTCAGAGCACCTCTTCTGCTTTTTCCTTTGAGTTTCCCCATTTCTAATGACCAATTTTGCACACACAGTGAGAAGGAGGTCACAAATATCTCTAGGGAGTATTTCTTATGAATATCAGTCCCTAAAGACACATGCAGAAAACTGCTAAAGCTCTTCAGCTGTCCCCTGCTTAGGAGGAATGTCTCCATCAAAGGGATCCCAAGGCCACCCCAAACATCATCAGTTTTGATTCTCTTCCACAAGGATGATGACACACCTACCTTAAAGATAGCCAGGACCCAATCTTCCAGATGAGCAGGCAACCCCTCTTCAGGCTCCACCAACAGGAGGTGAAACAAGATTAAAACAGACAAGGCAGACATGAAGGAGGCAGTCATTCAATTCAGTAAGCATTGAAAGCATAGCTAAGTATCCAAGGATTGTGTGGGGTGGGGCAGAGAGCAGTCATCTCATTTTGTGCTAACAAATATGCAGCGTCATCTCATACCACACTGTCTTGTCAGGAAAAGTAGAGCACAGGGTAGGGAAACTAACAAGGGATGGTGCAGTTCCTGGGGCTGGTAACAGTGGGGAGTTGTCACAATCTCTAAGCCTAAAGGGGGAAACCCAGAGAAGACAGAGAAAGATCACAAAGAGGAGCTGGGGGAACACATACCCCAACTGACTTCCTCATCATATTCAAGTCTCTTTCTGGAGCTTGCTACTGACTGAGCTCAGCTGGAAATCAGGGTATTGGAGAGCTTGGGATGCACAGAGAGGAGAAGGTGAGAGTGGATTTGGAGAGCCAATGGAAGATTCAGCACACTTACTCTGCTCCAACTTGCGGGTCTCCTTTCTGTTCTCTGATATGCTCAGCTCCCTCTTATCTTTCATGTTTTAGCCCCAGTGTCATCTGCTTAGAGGAAGCCTTTGTTGACCTCAATCTACATATTTTCCATAGCATCTGCTATAGTCTGCAATCAACTTATTAGTTGGTTGTTTACTCTTTTGCTGTATGTTTCTAGACCGGGAACTGTTGAGTCTGTTTGAACCACTGGAATGAAAGTGTAGTGAGGTGATCTTGTCCCTGGCACATACTCTTAAATATAATATACAGGTGTGTGCGCGCGCACACACACACACACACACACACACACACACACACACTTTTTAGAGAAGCTGTAGGTTCACAGCAAAATTAAGGGTAAGATACAGAGATTTCCCATATGCCCCATTCCCACGCACATAAACAGCCTCCCCCATTATCAGCATCCAGAATGGCACATTTATTACACTTGATACACCTACTTGATGCCGTTTTCACCCAGAGTCCATAGTTTATTTGAGTGTTCACTCTTGGTGTTATACATGCTATGGGTTTGGACAAATATATCATGGTGTATAGCCATCATTATAGTATCAGAGTATTTTCCCTGCCCTAAAAATCCTCTGTGCTCCACCTATTCATTTGTCCTGTTCTACCCCTTGGCAACTATTGATCTTTTTACAGTCATCACATAGTATTGTGTCTTCTGGAATGGCACATAGTTGGAATCATAAAGTATGCAACCTTTTCAAATTGGCTTCTTTTACTTGATAAAAAATGCATTTAAATTTCCTTCATGCCTTTTCATGGCTTGATACTCATTTATTTTTAGTGATGAATAATATTCCATTGTCTGGATGTACCACAATTTATTTATCCATTCACTCACTAAGAACATCTTGGTTGCTTCCAAGTTTTGGCAATTATGAATAAAAATGCTATAAACATTGTATGCAAGGGTTTTTGTGTGTGTGTGGACATAAGTTTTCAACTTCTGGGTGAATACCAAGGAGTGCAATTGCTGGATCATATTATAAGAGTATGTTTAGTTTAGTAAGAAACCACCAAACTGTTTTCCCAAGTGGCTATACCATTTTGCGTTCCCACTAGCAATGAATGAGAACCCTTGCTCTACATCTTTGCCAGCATTTGGAGCTGTCAGTGTTCCAGAATTTCGCTATTCTATTGGATGTGTAATAGAGTGCCTCATTGTTATTTTAATCTGTATTTCTCTGATGACATATGACGTGAAACATCTTTTTTTTCCTTTTCTTTTTTTAAGTTAAAAAGCATTTTTTTAAAATTTGAGATTCAGGAGGTACACATGTGTATTCATTATGTAAACATATTGTGTACTGGTGGAGATTGGGTCTCAGGTGGCCCATTCCACAGTTAGTGAACATTATGCCCCATAGGTAGTTTCTCAACACTAGTCCCCCTTTCTCCCCCCCCATGCTGTCCCCATTGGTGTAAGTTCTTTCCATCTTTATGACCATTTTGCTCCCACATATGTGTGAGAACATGGGGTGTTTGCTTTTCTGTTTCTTAATAAGTTTTCTTAGGTTGATGATCTCCAGGTCTATCCATGTTGCTGCAAAGGATATGATTTAATTCTTTTTTGTGGCTCTATAGTATCCCATGGTGTATGTATAGTACATTTCATTATCCGCTGCTTGATGGGCATTTAGGTTGTTGATGGGCATTTAGGTTGATTCCATATCTTTGCAATTGTGAATTGTGCTGCAACAAACATATGAGTGCAGGTATCTTTTTTATGTAACAACCTCTGTTCCTGAGAATAGATACCTAGTAGTGGAATTGCTGGATCAAATAGTCAATCTACTTTCAGTTATTTGAGTAATTTTCATATTGCTTTCATAGAAGTTGTACTAATTTTCACTCCCACCAACAGTGTATGTGTTCCCTTTTTCCATACCTGTATCAGCATCTATTGTTTTTTGATTTTTTTAATAATGACCTTTCTGATTGGTGTAAGGTGGTATCTCATTGTGGTTTTAATTTCCCTGATGATGAGTGATGCTGAGCAATTTTTCATATGTTTGTTGACCATTTGTATATCTTCTTTTGAGAGAGTCTGTTCATGCTGTTTGCCCACTTATTAATTGTGGTTATTTGCTTTTTTCTTGCTGATTTTTTTGAGTTCTTTGTAGATTCTGGATATTGTTCCTTTGTCAGATATACAGTTTGTGAATCTCTTCTCCCATTCTGTAGGTTGCCTATTTGCTCTGTTGATTATTTCTTTTGCTGTGTAGCTTTTTAGTTTAATTAAGTTACACTTATTTATTTTTGCTTTAGTTACATTTATTTTGGGGGTTTTTGCCATAAATTCTTTGCCTAGGTCAATGTCCATAAGAGTTTTTTCTATGTTTTCTTTTAGGATTTGTGTGGTTTCAGATCTGACATTTAAGTCTTTAATCCATCTTGAGTTAATTTTTGTATATGATGAGATATGGGGATCAAATTTCACTTTTCTGCATGTAGGTATCCAATTTTCCCAGTATCATTTGTTGAATAGAGTGTCCTTTCCCCAGTGTATGTTTTTGTCTGCTTTGTCAAAGATCAGTTGATTGTAGGGATTTGGGTTTATTTCTGAATTCTCTATTCTGTCCCACTGGTCCATGTGTCTGCTCTTGTACCAAAACCATGTTGTTTTGGTTACTACAACTTTGTAGTATAATTTGAAGTCAGGTAATGTGATGCTTCCAGCTTTGTTCTTTTTGCTTAGGATTGCTTTGGTTATTCTGACTCCTTTTTGGTTCCATCTGAATTTTAGGATATTTTTTTTTAATTCTGTGAAAAGTGATGTTGGTAATTTGATAGGGATTACATTGAATCTGTAGATTACTTTGGATAATACAATCATTTTAATATTGTTTATTCTTCCCATCCAAGAGCATAAGATTTTTCTTCATTTGTTTGTGTATACTGCAATTTCTTTCATCAGATATTTGCAGTTCTCCTTGTAGAGATCTTTCACCTTCTTGGTTAAATATATTCCTAGGTATTTTAGTTTTTTGGCTACTATTGTAAATATAATTGAGTTCTTGATTTGTTTCTCTGCTCGATTGCTATTGGTGTATAACAGTGCTACTGATTTGTGTTGATCCTGAAACTTTACTGAGTTCATTTATCAAGTCCAGGAATCTTTTGAAGGAGTCTTGAAGGTTTTCTAGGTATAAGATTATATCATTGGCAGAGATAGTTTGATTTCTTCTTTTCCAGTTGGATACCCTTCATTTATTTTTCTTGCCTAATTGTTCTTGCTAGGACTTTCAGTAGTATGTTGACTATTAGGGGTGAAAGTGGGCATCCTTGCCTTTTTCAGTTCTGAGGGAGAATATGTTCAACTTTTCTTTGTTCAGGATAGCATTGGCGGTGGGTTTGTTACCTATTGCTTTTTTTATTTTGATAAATATTTCCTCTACGCCTATTTTGCTGAACGTTTTTACCATGAAGAGATGTTGAATTTTATCAAATGCTTTTTCTGCATCTATTGAAATTATCATATGATTTCTGCTTATGTAGTAGATCACGTATATTGATTTGCATATGTGGAATCACCCTTGCATCCCTGGGATAAAACCCACTTGGTTGTGGTATGTATTTTTTAATGTGTTGTTGAATTCAGTTTGCTAATATTTTGTTGAGGATTTTTGCATCTATATTCATAAGGGACATTGGTCTGTAGTTCTCTTTTTTGGTTGTGTCTTTTCCTGTCTTTTTTTTTTTTTTTTTGTAGCAAAGTGATAGTGGCCTTATAGAATGAGTTAGGGAGCATTTCCTCCTCTTCGATATTGTGGAACAGCTTCAGTAATATTGGTACCATTTCTTCTTTGAAGGTCTGGTAGAATTCAGCTGCAAATCCATCAGGTCCTGGACTTTTATTTGTTGGGAGACTTCTAATTACTTTTTAAAATTTGCTACTCATTATTGGTCTGTTTGGGGATTCCATTTCTTCCTAATTCAAGATTAGGGGTTGCATGTTTCCAGTAATTTATCTATTTCCTCCAGATTGTCTAGTTTGCATAGAGGTGTCCATAATAGTCTCAGATGATCTTTAGAATTTTCATATACGTTGTAATGTTTCCTTTTTCATTTCTGATTGAGCTAATTTGAGTCTTCTTTCTTCATTTCTTCATTAATCTGGCTTGTGGTCTATCAATCATATTTATCATTCTAAAAAAACAAATGTTGTTTCATTGATCCTTTGTATTTTTTTAACTTCAATTTCATGTAATTCTGCTGTGATCTTTGTTATTTCTTTTCTTCTGCTAGCTTTGTGTTTGGTTTGTTTGTGTTTTTCTATTTCTTGAGATGTAATGCTAAGTTGTCAATATGTGATCTTTCAGTCTTATTAATGGAGACCTTAAGTATTATTAATTTTCCTCTGAGCAATTTTGACTATGTCTCAGAGGTCTGATAATTGTTGTCATCCATTTCAAGGAATTTTTCAGTTTCCATCTTGATTTCGTTTATGACCCAAGGATCATTCAGGAGCAAATTGTTTAATTTCCATATCTTTGGTTTTTCAGGTTCTCCTTGGAGTTAATTTCTGGTTTTATTCCACTGTGTTCTGAGATGGTGATTGATATTTCAATTTTTTAAAATTTATTTAGACTTTGGAGAATATTTCATGTGCTGTTGAGAAAAATGCCCATTCTGTAGTTTGGGGATGAAATGTTCTGTAGATGTCTGTCTGTTCCATTTCCTCTAGAATACAGTTTAATTCCAATGTTTCTTTATTGGTTTTCTGCCTTGGTGATCTGTCTTTTGCTGTAAGTGGAGTTTTGGAGTCTCCCACTATTATTGTATTTCTGTCTATTTTTGTATGTCTAGTAGTATTTGTTTTATAAATCTGGTTATGTTTTCTCTTTGTATTTTGTATGTCTAGTAGCATTTGTTTTATAAAACTAGTTATTTTTTCTCATTGGATTGATCCTTTTGTCATTATATAATAACCACCTTTATCTTTTTTTACTGTTGTTAATTTAAAGTCTGTTTTTATCTGATACGAAAATGGCTATTCCTGCTCATTTTTGATTTCTATTTGCATGGAATATTTTTCCCCACCCCTTTACCTTGTCTATAGGAGTCTTTGTGAGTTAAGTGGATCTCTTTAAGGTGGCAGATATCTTGGTTGTGTTTTTTAAATCCATTCTGCCAGTCTATATTTTTAGTGAGGCATTGAGACCATTTAAGTTCAGAGTTAATATTCTATTCATCACACTGGTTGTTATTTAGTTACTTTATTTATTTCTCTATTGCGTTGGTGTTTCATAAATCCTGTGAACATTATGACTTGCACCATTTTTTCTACTGGTGTATTTCGAGCTTTTGTTTCAGTATTTAGAACTTCTTTTACTATCTCTTGTAGAGTCAGTTTAGTAGTAACAAATTCTCTCACCATTTGCTTGTCTGTGAAGGACTTTATGTCTCCATTTACGAAACTTTGTTTTATGGGATACAAAATTCTTGGCTGACAGTTATTCTGTTTGAAGAGATTGAAAATGGGCCCCAATGCCATCTTGCTTGTAGGATTTCTTATGAGAAGTCTGCTGTTAGTCTAATAGGCTTACCTTTAAGTAATTTGATGCTTTTGTTTCATTTCTCTTAAAATACTTTCCTTCACATTAACTTTGCACTACCAGGTAAATTATATGCCTTGGGAATGACCTTTTTGCAATGAATCTTCTAGGGGTTCTTTGAACTTCTTGTGTCTGGATGTTTAGATCTCTGCCAAGACAGGGGAGGTTTTCCTCCATTATTCCCACAAATAGGTTTTCTAAACCTATTGCTTTCTCTTCTTCCTCAGGAATACCAATGATTCTTAGGTTTGAACATTTTGTGTAATCCCACATTTCTTGGAGACTTTGTTTCATTCTCTTGATTCTTTTTTCTTTATTGTTATATGTGTTGATTTAAAAGCCTTGTCTTCATGTTATGAGATCTTTTCTTCTGCTTGTTCCAGTCTACTGTTAAAACTTTCCACTGCATTTGGTACTTCCCTAAATGCATCTTTCATTTCCAGAATTTCAACTTAGTTTTTTTTTTTTTTTAAGGTGTCTCTTTGGAGAATTTTTCAACCATATCTTGAATAGTTGTTTTTTTTTTTTTCCTTTATATTGGTTTTCAGTTTTCCCCTGAAGTTCATTGAACAATTTTATCATCAATCTTTTGAATTCTATGTGTGGAACTTCAAAATTTCATTTTGGTTAGGGTTTGTTGCTGAAGAGTTGATGTGGTCTTTTGGGGGTGTTGGAGAACTCTTTTTTTCATATTATCAGAATTATTTTTCTGGTTACTTCTCATTTGTGTAGATGATTTCTTCTTATCTGAGGTTGGCAGGAGGCTGATATAGGCACTGTAGGGTTCCCTTGGTTATTTATAACCTTAGTGTGGTGAGTTTCTCAATTGTCAGATGTGGCAGTCCTGTGCTGTGTACCTGCACTGGCTCATGGCATCCTGAGTGGCCAGAGTAACTTAAAAAGTGTTGTTAGTTGGTATTTGAAATCAAGCCTTCCCCAAAGCAGAGGTATATCCAGTGTGGTTGGCTATACTGTTGACCTCCAGCCAGGAAGTGGCGCTGTGGGAGAAAGTTGGCTATGATGGTGGCTGTAGGGTTTCTCCTTGGTGGGTCTTACTCCAAGGAAGTGCCTAGACTGAGAGTTATGCTCTGAGGATTTCCCAAGTTTCTCTCTGATTTGGCACTTTGTGGGGGGGGGGGTGTAGGGGAAAGGAACTGAAGCATTCCACGAGTGTGCACTCTTAACTGCTCCAATGGGGATTAGGAGGGAGTCTCAGGTCACTGGAATAACACTGTTGTGCAGGGCAGGCACAGAAAAGTTCACAAGGGGAGTAAGTGGTTGCTATGGCAACGCACCCCACCTGGCTTCTGTCTTGACCTCAGGCAATTTGCAATCTGAATGTCAAGGTACAGCTGGCCTCAGAACCTCAGCTGTTCTCAGGCAACCTGCCCAGCTAGGGACTGTCTGAGGCTGCAGAGTTTGGCCTTGGGGCCCATTCCCTCCCAAGCAGGCTGGAAATCAGCCACTTCACCCTGCAAGGGTTGAGTTCCTGAGAAATGGTGACTGGAGCTTTTTGTGCACTACTCCATGGCAGAGCATGGCTGTGAGGAGGACAGTTTCCTGTGAGGGGCTGGAGTCCCACAAGGCTCAGCAGGAGCAGAGGACTGCTGAATGCCCATCATTCCCCTTCTCCACTGTGTCCAGGCTGTGGTGTGTCCAGTGGTGGTACAGGTAAAAGTCCAGTCAGTTCCAACCCAGGTCAATGGATTTTTGTTCTTTTTCTTTGTTCTAAGTGACTGTTATCACTCCTTTGGAGACTTGTGGGGTGTGCTCCTGGATTCGTTTCCCTCAAGGTGCTGAGGAAACTCTATCTTGGTTTACTCTGTAGGAGAAACACTCTAGCTGCCTCATGTTGGCCATCTTAATCCTCTCCTTCCTGAACCATCATTTTTTATGCTTATGTGCCATCCCTATAATTCCCTTGGTGAAGTGTCTGTTAAGGTCTTTAGTTTATTTTTTAATCAAATTGTTTGTTTTCTTATTGTTGAGTTTTAAGTGTTCTTTGTAATTTTGATTAACAGTCCTTCATCTAATGTATATTTTGCAAATGTTTTCTTTCAATCTGTGGCTTCTCTTCTCATTTTCTTGAAATTATATTTCACAGAGCAGAGTTTTTAATTGTAATGTAGTTCAGATTATCAATTATTTCTTTCATGAATCATGCCTTTGGTGTTTTATCTAAAAGTGTCATCTTCATACCCAAGGCAGTATAGGTTTTCTCTTATGTTATCTTCTATAAATTTTATAGTTTGGGCTTTAATATTTAGGTCTATAAATCCATTCTGAGTTTATTTTTGTAAGGAATGTAAGGTGTAAATTCATTTTTTGTGTGTGTATGTGAGTATGTCTAGTTGTTCCAGCACTATTTGTTGAGAAGATTTTCTTTGCTCCATTGTATTACCTTTGCTGCTTTGTCAAAGAGAAGTTAATTATATTTATCTGGATATATTTGTGAGATCTCTGTTCTCTTTTATTGATTTATTTGTCTCTTTCATTAGTACCACACTATCTTGATTATTGTAGATCATACTAAGTTTTGAAGTTGGGTAGTTTCAGCCCACCAACTTTGTTCTACTTTAATATTATATTGGTTATTCTGGAAATTTTGCTTTTCTGTATCAACTTTAGAATCAATTTGTCAATATCCACAAGATAACTTGAATTGCATTTAATCAACAGATCAATTTGGGAAGAACTGACATTTTGACAATATTGAGTTTTCCTATCCACAAACATGGGACATTCCTTCATTTTCTTGGTTCTCTAATTTATTTTACTAGAGTTTTGTAGTTTTACTTGTGTAGATTTTGTACATATTTGGTTGAATTTATACCTAAGTATTTCATGTTTTAATTTCAAATTTAACATGGTCATTGACTTTTTTTATATTTACCTTGTCTCCTGCAACTTTGTTATAATCACTTATTAAATATTATAGTAGTTTTTTTCAATTCTTTTATATTTTCTATGTAGATGATTGTGTCATCTACAAACAAAAATGGTTTTATTTTTTTTCCCTTTTTTTTCATGTGGATGAAACATAGGTTTTTTTTTATTTTAAAGATGTGGGGTATGATTCAGGGCTAGATATATAAGTTCCTTATTAAGCTGTTTACCTTTTTTTGTCTTACTGTATTTCTAGTATGATGTTGAAAAGATGTAGTGAGAGAAGACATGCTTACCTTGTTCTTGATCTTACTAGGAAAGCTTTGAGTTTCTCATTTTTGCATATAATGTTAGCGGTAGGATTTTTTAGATATTCTTTGTCTAGTTGAGGAAGTTCTGTTCCTCTCTATTCTGAGTCTACTGAGAATTTTTATTATAAATTGGATTTTGTCAAATGTTTTTCTGCATCTATTGATA
>NW_007255533.1:0-2791 GCF_000164805.1 Carlito syrichta
TATTTTTAATTTTTTAAGTTGGAGTCTCACTCTTGTCACCAAGGCAGAAGTGCAGTGGCAGGTCATGGCTATGGTAGCCTCGAACTGCTGGGCTCAGGCAATCCTTCCCCATCAGTCTTCCAAGTAGCTGGAACTAGAGATGAACAACATCACGCCCCACTAGTTTTTGTGATTTATTGTAGAGAAGAGGTCTCAGCAAGTTGTCCAGGCTGGTCTGGAACCCCTGGACTCAGGCAATGCTCTCTCTCCCACCTACCAAGCTGCTGGGATTACAGCAAAAATTGTAATTTTTTTTTTTTTGAGTTGGAGTCGGCCCCCATTATCCAGGCAGGAGAGCAGTGGCGCGCAGACTTGACCTGCTGGGCTCCAGTGATCCTTCCACCTCAGCCTTACAAGTAGCCAGCCTGTAGACATGCACAACAACATCTGGCTACTTTTTAATTTATTTTGGTGATGAGGTTTCACCAAGTTGCCTGGGTGGGTCTCAAACATGTAGACTCAGGCAATCCAGTCACCTCAGCCTCCCAGAGTGGGTGGGATTACAGACTGAGCCACTGAGCCCGGCCAGAATTCATAATTTTAAAATAAATAATAAAAACCCAAGTCCAAATACTATTACTAAGTTTTCTATACAGTGTTTAAAAAAGAATTAACACCATTTTACTCTATAATATTCCAAACGTGGAAGAGGAGGAAACACATTCCATTAGTTTTTGGAACCTGGTATTCTCTTAAAACACAATCAAAGAAAGGTAGTACAACAGATGAAAACTGCAAAAACAGTGTGCCTCTTCAATGTTGATTTGGAAATCACTAAAACAACATTATTAAACATTATTATACAGAACCACATCTCTTCATCCATGGGTGAATTTCTACTAGAAATCATAAAGACAGGGGAATCTAGGGAAATTATTAAGAATCAGTTTTAGCCAAGTTCAGTGCCTCAGCCTGTCATTCCAGCATTTTGGGAGTCTGAGGTGAGTGAACTGCCTGAGCCAGCAGGTTTGAGACAAGCCTGGGCAAGTTGGTGAGACCTCATCTCAACGGTAAATCAAAAATTAGCTGAGCATGGTAGCATGCACCTGTATTTCTGGCTAATTGGAAGGCTGAAGTGGAAGGATCACTGGAACCCAGCAGGTCGATGCTTGGGTGGCCATGAGCATGCCCCTGCACTCCAGCCTGGGTGATGAAGTGAAACTCCATTTAAAAAAAAAAAAAAATCATCACTGTAAAAATTCTGCCTCCCTAGTCAGCACAGAAATACAAATTAAAACAACATCGAGATGGCTCAGTGGCTCAGCCTGTAATCCCATGCCTTTGGGAGGCCGAGGTGAGTGGATTGCCTGAGCCCGCGGGTTCATGACCTGCCTGGGCAACTTGGCAAGACCTCATCTCTACAATAAATCAAAAATTAGCCAGGTGTGGCAGCGCGTGCCTGTAGTTCCAGTTGCTTGGAAGACTGAGGCGGAAGGATCACCGGGGCCCAGCAGGTCGAGGCTATGGTGGCCGGGAGCGTGCCACTGCATTCCAGTCTGAGTGACAGAGTGACACTCCAACTCAAAAAAAAAAAAAAAACCCATATTGAGATACCACCTAACTCAAGTCAGGATGGCCATCATCAGTAGCTGAGAAAACAACAGATGCTGGACAAGATGAGGGGAAAATGGAGCACTTCAACACAGTTGTTAGGAGTGTAAACTAGTACAACCTCTGTGGAAAACAGTTTGATGATTCCTGAAAGGTCTGAAAGTTGCCCTTCCACATGACCCCACATTCCCCCTACTGGGAATATACCCGAAGGAACTCAAGTCACTCTGACAAAGATACCTGCACATGCATGCTTCTTGCAGCGTTGTTCACAATAGCAAAAACATAGAACCAATTGTGATGCTCATTGAAAGATGACTGGATAAAAATGTTGTACATATACATGATCAAATATTACACAGCTGTATAAAGGACAAAATTTTGAACTTCACAGCAACTTGGATGGACTTAGAGTTTATAATACTGAGTGATCTATCACAGAACCAAAGAACTGAGTATCACATGTTGTCACTCAAGAGTGGACCTTGAGCAATTGTGCTAATACTATGAGATAAAGATTGTCAGTGGTGGGAAATTGCCAGGGGGAGGTGGGATGGGCAGTAGTGTGATTCTGCCAAAGAAGCCAGGCACCTCATCAACAAGGGTCCTGGCATAATGAACATTTGTATACTTAACCCTGAATTGTGCCCCATATCTTTAAAATAAAAAAAATCATAATTGTAGATACTTACCTTTATTTTTTTTTTGAGTAGGAGCCTCACTCTGTCGCCCAGACTGGAGTGCAGTGGCCACACCTGGCTACCACAGCCTTGACCTGCTGCGCTCCCGTGATCCTTCTGCCTCAGCCTTCCAAGTATCTTGAAGTACAGGCACACGATACCACACCTGGCTAAGTTTTTGATTTATTGTAGAGATGAGGTCTCACCAGGTTGCCCAGGCAGGTCTCAAACCCACAGGATCAGGCAGTGTACTCACCTCAGCCTCCCAAAGCATGGAATTACAGGCTGAGACACCGAGCCCGGCTGATATTTATCTTGATTACTTTGAATTTTTTATGCTATCTATCCATCTATGGAACCACCATTAAATTTTATGATCTACGTCAGAGGGTGCCTACAGCTGAAAAGAAAAAGATACACAAGCCGGGCTCGGTGGCTCAGCCTGTAATCCCACGTCTTTAGGAGACTGAGGTGAGTGGATTGCCTGAGCCCGCAGGTTCGAGACCCACCTGGGCAGCGAG
>NW_007255533.1:2905-4356 GCF_000164805.1 Carlito syrichta
TACACAGCATTTTTCTATTCTCTCTGATGCCTAATTAATAGTCCCTGGAGTCAGATTGTTGAAAATATAATAAATATATACCTTTTTGAACAGAAAGGATAGAAGCAATTCCAATATTTAAATTTCAATCTCTGTGAATATACTGACATGCTAAAACTAATGTAGCAAACAATGCTGACTAGATTACATGCTTTTCTGCCAGAATACAGAGATGGATAACCTTGAATCCAGTTTCATCATGAATGTCTTTATCCAGTGTCAAAATTAATTTCCTTATAAATCAAAAAATAGTTTTCACAAAATAAATGTTAAAAATTTGAAATATTGACAAAGGGAAAGCAAGGCAATTTGAACTATTAGACATTACTGTAGAAAATTATGTACAAGGATCTGACTACAGCATTTTTTATAATTGTGAAACTAACAATAATCTAAATTTCTACAAGGCATGAACAGTTAAACAAATAATAGAATAAAATGCAATCATTCTTCAGAGCAAACTTTAAAATAGTAAGTTAGAATCATGTGAACTGATATGAAAATATGTCAACAATGCATTGCCTGAGAAAGAGCACAATTTAAAAGAAAATATAGTTTGTTGTAATTTATTTTAATAAAAACTTTATGTTTATTTATACAGTTATAAAAAGTATTCAGAAAAATAAACACAAACGTCGTAAAATTAGTTCATTCTAAGAAGAAAATGAGTTTGGAGGGAAGGGATGCAAGAAAAGCCTTTCATTTTGTGGAGATCTTCATGATTTGGCTTTTGCTTAGAACATGTATCTAAGAATTAGAAAATAAAGAATGTTAGTACCTTTTGGTAGGAGGGCAACAACTTTATTTTTATCAATATTTACATTGTGTTTTAGTGTAGTACACCACCTGTAAGAAAAAGCCTAGAAGAATAATTGGGACAAAGAAAGTTCAGCTGCAAACTTGAGGATTATCTGTACATAGCAAATGTTCCAGGTGAGGAGTTGTCAGGATCTATGACAGCTCCAGGTCACTCAGAAAACCTAACACCACCTAAGGGTAAGACAGAGGACAGGGAAGGTCAAGTGTCAGCTAGTTCCCTTCCTCGCCTATTTGTGCAATTTCTCTATCATCAAGTAGAAAGTGGACCTAGAATGGGACATTTAACCTCGGGATGTGGTCAGAGAGTCAAAGAAGAATATGCAATAAGCATACATAATTTAGAGGTAGATTCAAGACTAAGTTTTCAAATGCATCAAAAAATTTGTGACGTTAACGAAGGAACTCAACCTGTCCAAGTATGCACTTTCCTCATCTGTAAAATGAAGATCATAGGCCTACTTCATCAACAGGTTGGAAGAGTTAAATTCACTGAGATAGTTAAAAGTGTCTGTTAAGCCGGGCTCGGTGGCTCAGCCTATAATCCCGCGCCTTTGGGAGGCTGAGGTGAGTGAATTGCCTGAGCCCGCGGGTTC
>NW_007255533.1:4566-7925 GCF_000164805.1 Carlito syrichta
CTGTTACTTCAAGTGTCCACAATTTTTTTGTGGTGGGTGGGTGTTGGAGTCTCACTCTGTCATCCAGGCTCTAGTGCAGGGGCATGTTCACAGCCACCGGAGACTCTACCTGCTGGGCTCAGATGATCCTTCGACCTCACTCTTCCAAGTAGCTGGAACTACAGGCACATGCTATCATGCTCAACTAATTTTTTGTTGAGACAAGTTCTTGCCAAGTTGCCTAGGTTGGTCTTGAAAGCTGAGCTCTAGCAATCCTCTCACCTCAGCCTCCCAAAGCGCTGGGATTACAGTTTGAGCCACCACACCCAGCTAAATGTTCATCTTATTTAAAAAATAGTATCAGAATTCTAGTGACACAAAAGAAAAAATGTATTTGGGACCAACTGTCCAACAGCAGTGCATCTGAACAGAGATCACAAGACTCTCTCTCCTCAAATCCCCATTTTAAGATGCACCCTCATGTTACAACACCCTTATACAAGGCTGTGTATAAGTGTAATCAAAAACCCTCAATGAGCCGGGCTTGGTGGCTTAGTTTACAATCCCAGGAGTTTGGGAGACTGAGACAGAGGATTGCCTGAGCCCACTTGCTCGAGATCCTCCTGGGCAACTTGACAAGACCTCACCTTTCCAATAAATAAAAAAAAATTGCCAGGCTTTGTAGCTTGTGCCTATAGTTTCACCTACTTGGAAGGCTGAGGCGGAAGGATCACCAGAGCCCAGCAGGTCGGCTCCGGGGTGGTTGTGAGCATGCCACAGCACTCCAGCCAGGGCAGCAGAGTGAAACTCCAACTCAAAATGAATAAATAAATAAACCATCAACTAAAGACAAGATAGAAGGAGTAGAATGAGCATACTGAATGATGGAGGAGGGATGTATGCCCTCGACTACACAAACTGCCCCCACAGGCCCTATTTAAAATAGAAAACGCACTAGTATTGTGCATTGGTTTCCCTACAGCTCTTTATTCCTCCGTGTTCATAAATGCCATACTTCCCCCGCATTTTTTTTTGAAAGACAGACATGACTTTATTAGAAAAATAAAAAACAACTGAGGTGATAGGTTGGTCTTTAATGAATGCCTTGGTGGATGAGGCTGCTTTTGGCCGCACTAGCCTTCTCCCACTCCCGCCATGCAGAGTCCAACTCCAAACAGTGCCATAGCCTCAGGGTCACATCTGCTGCTGCTGATGCCACTGTGGCTCCATCTGGGCTCATGGTCAGACTCAGGACCCGGGATGCGTGACCTTTGAGCTCAGCCACCTTGGCCATAGTTGGGTACTTCCAAATAACCAGCTGGTTCTGGGCAAAGCCATGGCCTGAAATGAGCTCCTTGTAGTGGGGAGACCTGAGAATGGAGCACACCTGGGAATGGGTATCCACAGCACTCAGACAGGTCCCAGAGCAGACGTTCCATATGTGAATGTGTCGCTCACTGGTGCCCCTCCTGTTGCCAGGACATTGGACTGCCAGGGACACCAAGCTACAGCCTTGACAGCCCCTTGATGCTCGGTGAATGTTTGCAAAGGAACCCAGCCACCCTCTCCTGGAGCACTAGGCCGCACATTGACCAAGTTATCGTTGCCACCACTGGCCTAATGTCATCCATCTGGGGCCTAACGCAGTCCACACATTTCCTGGCTGTGGCCACTCAGTGTGGCCACATGGTGTTCCACCACTCGAACATTGTGGTGGTGGATATGGCCGGCGCGTGAGCCACTGGAAAGGATATAGCTATTCCAACTTAGGGAACCCACTGGAGCAGAGTGACTGGTCATATTTCAAAGCCATTTCTGCTGTTGCACATCCCATAGCTGCACCTCAGCACTGCTGGTGCCCACAGCCAAGTAGTTGCCCTCTTTGATCCAGGTCACAGAGGATACATATTCCCCAGGCTGCTCCATTTGCAACAACTAAAGGATGTTACCAGAGCCAGCATTCCACAGGTACACGCTGTTATTCAGTGCCACAGCCAGTACGTTCCCAGAGCTCCAATCCACAAGGTTCAAGTAGCAGTCATTTCGGACTTCAGGGGCATCCAGGATCCGGTCTGGCAGGGAGGGAGTGTAACGGCAGGTCTTTTGGCTGGAGCCAGGTGTGGCCTTCTGGCTGTAGAGTACTTTCAGTCTGTTCTGGTAACCCTCTGGGGCATTTTGTGGTTTTCCACTGATCCGTAAGATCTTGGCTTCCTCCACATCAAAACCGTTCAGATTCAAAGCCCAGGCTTTCTGATGTTCCTCCTTGGTGGGTGTCTGGTTGTCCTCCGGCTGATTCTCCTTGCTTAGAAGGAAGCTGGCCACCTCCATCTGAGAAGCGCTGTGATGGGGGATATAGCGGTCGCTGCCAGGCTTGCTAGGAGTGGTCTGAACTTTGGAGCTGGATTTGCCGGGAGTTCGGCCCGGAGTCCTGCCGGCGCTGTGAGATCGGTTGGCGGCCCGCATGGGTGAGGGGGACGGGCCTGCGACCTCCTTGGCCTTGCGGGGGGGGGATGCATTGGGGATTGGTGCGTCCAGCTGCAGAAGCGAGTGCAGGTCACTCTCGAACACGAACTGCACCATGGACGCCGGGAGGGGAAGGGGTCCTCCGTGCGTCGGTGCCCGCTGAGCTCGTGCACTCTTGATTAGGTTCCAATCCCGGACCCCCCGCGTTTTTAAAAAATGTGCTGATGAGCTCACATGTAATAAATCCTACAGGGGTAAATTGTTCACAAATTACCATAATACTGTCTCATTTCCATGATCATGTTTTTAAGTTTGCTGACAGTATTGCATATTTTGGAATCACAAATAAAATCCATTGGAACACGTGATGTGAACCATGTTTTATTTTTAATGCAGATTTTCACACAGGTTTGCACATTACATATAATGACATGAAAGCTGGTTCATCAAAAATAAAAAACCTTGTCTCTGAGGTCATGGAAATTCAGGAACATCAATTTTAGGAGGCTACTTGGAGGGAGAAATGCTCCCAAGGATTTCCATTTCCTAGACAGAAAAATTCTGCAGATAGGCCCCAGGGAGTTAGGTGGATCCTTCACTGCAGACGGTGAGAAAACTTTCATTCAATGCAGAGGGGCTAAACCAATAGGTTTCAAAGGCTTCCAAGTACCCCAAACCTGAAAGTTACCATCCCAAAGCTGAGTCACCAATTGTTCCTGAGGGATCAAGTTAACTTCTGTGTCTCTGACACAATGTCCAGTCAGGCCTCAGTTGAAATGAGCTGGATGATTTTAAGTGTAATATGCCTGAACCACACCATCAGCTTCAAGTTAGTTTCACATACACTGAAATGGGTTGGTAAAAATGGTCCACTAGGCCGGGCGCGGTGGCTCATGCCTATAATCCCAACACTTTGG
>NW_007255533.1:8839-9817 GCF_000164805.1 Carlito syrichta
CCCCAGCCCCGGGCATGCTGGGCTTGTCTAGCAGCACAGAGACCAGCCGAACCCGGATTCATTCAGACGCCAGAGTCCCCAGCATGTGCCGATGCACTGCACATTCCGGTCCTCACACCAACTTCCGGTGCAGGGAGGCAACTCAGCCCTTACATTGCTGCAAGCAAAAACGTGTTTTTCTTGCCTCCTGCAGCCCCGTCTGATCGCATCTTCTGTCAATCAAGACCAGAGAGGTGGGGTGCAGAGCCTCATCCAATCAGCGGATGCTGACTTGGACCCTGTCCAATCAGAGCACAGCCGGAAGTGAGAGGGCGGTGTCCGTGCTCTGGCCGGGCTTTTGTATCTTGCATCTGCGGAAGTGCTGAGTCGTCTCAGAAAGAGCTGTATTTTTCCTTTCGCTTACTGTTGCCCTGTGACCAGCAGGTCCTGGGAGTCCGTAGGGAGGACGCCTGGACACCCGGAAGGTGGGAGGTGATGAGTATTCGAGCGGGTGGGAGAGGGGAGCGGGGATGGACCCGGATGACGCGGCTGTGCTGAGACCGGACTCCCACTCAGCTTCCAGCCTGGGCCCGTCCCCGCCGGTGTCTCGGTCGGTCCTCTCGGCGCAGGGTGGGGCTGGGCTGGGACCTTGGTGTCCTTTCCCAGCGGCGACCTCACCCGCCTAACCCTCTCCAAACAGCCGCACTCTCCAAGAGTTCGGGACTCGGGAGGACTGTGAGAAGGATCCGACCCGCGTGGGAGGCCCATGGGAGGAGGGGAAGACTGGTCCAGGCACCAGCGCTCTCTCCTCCCCAAGGTTCAACGGAGGCTGCATCACAGCCTAAGGGGTTCTCTTGGGCCAAGAGTGGATTGTGAGTCCAGAAGTCCCAGCCAGATCTCGTGTTGTGGGTTCCCTGGAGAGCCTGGGGGGAAAGGCTTTGAGAAGGGGCGGGGGAAGCCGACCATAGGCAATTGCTGGTGGGTGACAGCTTGGCCCTC
>NW_007255534.1:0-5288 GCF_000164805.1 Carlito syrichta
TCATTTCCTGGTCTGAGATGAATTATGTTGGTAATTTAATGGGTATTGTGCTGAATCTGTAGATTGCCTTTGGTAGGATGGACATCCTAACAATGTTGATTATTCCAATACATGAGCATGGAATATTTTTCCATTTGTTTGTGTCTTCTTTGATTTCTTTGTAAAGTGTTTTGTAGTTTTTTTGGTAAAGATCTTTCACTTCTCTGATTAGAAAGATGCTGAGGTATTAAGTTTTTAATGGATATTGTGACTAGAATTGTGCTCTTTATTTGGTTCAAGAACTACATGATTATATCACTAGATGCAGAAAAAATGTTCAACAAAAATCAGCATCATTTCTTGATAAAAATCTTTGAACACCTAGGCATGGAGGGAACATACCTTAAAATAGTAAGAGTCATTTACAGTAAACCCAAGAAATTGGAAGCGTTTCCCCTGAAAACTGGAACAAGACAAGGCTGCCAACTCTCTTCCCTCCTGTTCAACAGCTCGAACAATTAGATAAGAGAAGAAAATCAGGGGTATCCAAATAGAAAAAGAGGAAGTTAAGTTACTCCTCTTTGCTGATGATATAAACCTATACCTTGAAAACCCAAAAGAATCATCTGTCAAAACCTCCTTACAGTTATAGAGTATAGTTAATTATATTTAAGAGCAGTGACTGTTAAAACAAGCAGGAATATTGTAGAATTAGAGTGACTTCCTAAGGGAAAAAAGAGCTTAAAAAGCTTATAAGTTAAAAATTACTTACACTTTCATAGACTGCTTCATGCAAATCCATAATGGTAAGTTATAAGAGTTGATAGAATATTTTATTTAAGAACAGTTTTAAGTTTGAGGATCAAGATTTGTTGGGAGCCGGCCATGGAGGCCCACTGAGCGTTAGGGATCAGGTAGAGATCAGGTAGGGCCATTGACCCAAGACCACTAGGATGCATTCAGAAGCTGTTGACCCCATTTCCTCCCTCTTTTCTGCTTAACACTACTGCCAGAAAAAATTCCTGCAAGCTCAAGCTTAAAACTCTGAGACTGGGACGAATACAGCTAACTTTGGAAGCTCATTGTTCCCATTTTTCACAGATTGTGGTTTTGGCTTTTACACAGTCTACAGTTCAACTCTAGGTCACATCAAGGAGCCTTAGTGCTGGTCACAGGCTTTCCGTATGTGATTTTAGAAATTAGGAATATAAGTTTTAGAAAATAGCTTACAGATTTATAAGTTTTTGGGTAGCCATTTTGTTAAAAGAATGCGGTCAGCCTACTTCAGGTTGGGTCACCACAAATTTTGGACTGGGCCACATTCCAAACATTCTGGGTTAGGCTGCCTTAGGTTGTAAGAGTGATTGTTTAAGTTTCATTAGGATTATTTAATTTAGTATTAATATGAATTAGCATAGAATGAAATAGGATAAGTTAGTCATAGATTAAGGTTGGTGTGCATAATGGACTTTTAGGTTATTGATTATAGAAACTTTGTATTCTTAGAAGGCATTGTATTTGAGGAACATTAACCAAGTATGAGGAACAGAAAAGACAATTTTGGGTTTGTTCTTCCTCATGCCTAAAAGAACATCTGGGATGCCCCTCATGCACCTGGCTTTGTGTTCATGTGAAATGCATGTGAGTCTGACTGTGCAAAAATTGGAGATAAAAGCCCACTGTTAACATTCAATAAACAGCTTCTGCTCAACCTTGAACAGTAGTCCAGTCCCTTTCTTTCTCCCCTAGTTGTTGACTCTGTCTCACCTCCAGGAATCTCTGAACATTGCAGGAGCTGGACTCTCGCAAAGATTCAGCTAATAAAATAGAAAATCATTAAATTCTGCAATCTTTGAAAATAAATGAATATCTGAATATATAAATTATATAGCTCTTTATTAGAAAGTTAAATAAAATTAAGTACATGTCAAATAATAATAATAATATAACAATATGATATTAATAAATATCATTTAATGTTATCTTGAAACTAATACTAATATAAATATGTAAACATGAGAAAAGATTTGTCTGGTCACTTTTTAAGTTTGTTTATTTAAACTGTTTATTAACAGACAAAGCCTAAAAACTTGTTTCCTCTTGGACACACCACAGTAGGCCATGTGTTCTATGTTCTTTGTGTTCTGGTCTTGGACTCAAAGGCCCCCAAAGTGGTGCAGTTCTCTGCATATGGTATAGCCATGACAGTTATGAATTAAGAAAGGTAGATTTATTAAAGTGAATGTATATTGTGAAGGGTACAACAGGCAGGACAGCGGCAAGAGTGTCTGCTGTTTGCTGCTTTGCTTGATAACTTTTCTTTTTCAAACTATTAAGTCAAAGACATCAGCTGATGGTGCTAGTAGGTGTACAGGCATAATAGATTTGAGGAAATAGAAAAATACACAAACATTTATTTTGGAAAGTTGGAGAACAAATGTGTAATAGGAAATGTCAAATAGTGCTGACATCTTTACATTGAATAACATCAGTATGAAGTGAAGCAAGATATTGTGGGGTTTTTTTTCCTTTTTAATCTCATTTATATGCTCTGGCCACTTACATGGCCAGAGTAAATAACTGTTTAGTTTAATGGAAGTTGCACATTTATAAGGCAACATAATACAAGGAAATAGAGAAAGGAAATTGCATTTGGTTACAAGGGAATTATGCGACAATAACAACAAAAAAACTCACATGGATCTAATACTTTATTGGCATTATATAAACATAAATTTACAATGTTATCCTTTTTTTTTTTGAGTTGGAGTCTCACTCTGTCGCCCAGGCTGGAGTGCAGTGGCACACTCCCGGCCACTGCTGCCTTGACCTGCTGAGCTCAGGCAATTCTACCTTGGTCTTCCATGTAGTGGGAACTACAGGCGCACGCTACCATGCCCGGCTAATTTTTTGATTTATTGTGGAGATGAGGTATCACCCTGTTGCCCAGGCTGGTCTCAAACCTGTGGGCTCAGGCCCTCCTCTCACCTCGGCCTCCCAAAGTGCTGGGATTACAGGCTTGAGCCACCGTGCCTGGCCTACAATGTTATCTTTATTCCATTTAATAAGACTTATCCATTAAGTGCTTTAAACTTTTACATTTTTATTGTGTTTTTAAAAAGTATTTATGTTTTGTTATCTTTTTTACTTTGTTATTTGGAATTTGCTTACATTATCTTAGCAAGTACATGAACAAATGTTTATACATATCCTCTGGTATTGAAAAAGAAAAGAATGCCTAATTATAAGTATACATATACTTATACTTAATTATACTTATACTAATTATAAGTATACAAATACCTAATTATAATTATAATTTCTGATAATTATGTACTTTCTTTATTATCTTTTGATTTTTAAAGACTGAAAAATCATATCTGTTAATATTTGTATAAATGTTTATTTTGATTATTATTTATATGCTTTGTTAAATACTAAGAATGCCTTCAATAATTCAATACTTGTTCATCTTTTTCTTATCTTTTGTTTTTTCTTTTCTGGATTGTTTTATTATCATTCAGTGCTCATATATAATCATTTATTTTTTAGCTGTTTCCACTTTTATTATCTTAAATTTGCCTATCACTGGTTTTATTGTTATGTAACTTTTAGCTATTTTAAAAAATAACAATAATAAATGTTATATTTTCTAATTTTGTCTCACTCTGTCACCCAGGCTGGATGGAGTGCAGTGGCTGGCTCACAGTTGCCCCAGACTGAGTCACTGAGGTTACAGGCTGAGCCACTGAGCCCAGCTGAGGCTAAATACTTTTTAGGCCATTTAGTAGCAATAAGAGAAGGAGAATGCAAATATTTTCTTTGCTATGTAGCTTTACATTTTCAGAATAAAAAATGTACTATTGTGATTTACCTGTTATATTCTCAATGTAGTAAGACAAACTATAAATAAAAGTATAACAAAATAAAAAAATAAATTTTGTGTAATCCTGCCACTATGAGAGAATTCAACATTTTCTTCTAATCGGCATCCTTCTGGATGCTACTCATATGCAAACCATCCACTACAAATAGGCACACGTAAAGTGCTATATGAAATTCTGGAGGGCGTCCTTCTTTATTTTACAAAATAGTATTAGGTTCTATAATACCTTTACATCATTTCTTTTACTTTATAAAACTAGGAATTTTTTCAGCAGTGCTGCTCTAAAACATTGTTCTGAGTGGCTGTGCAGTATTAGATGGTGTAGATGGATTCCAGTGTCACATATTCTGAGACTGCCTTCTCTTTGCTTCCAAATTTATTTTGCGGCATTAAAAAAACTCTTCACAACACTTTTGAGCAAACACATGTTTGTAAAAGCTATTGGGAAAATGTTATTGCTATAAGATGAAAGTTTATTGATTCAGTGTGTAAAGCAAAAATAAAAAAACAATATTCTTATTTTTCTTTTAAAAAAACCCCTAAACTAACCTAAATTGCTGTCCAAAATAGATGTCACAATAAAAGGGGAAGGTAGAATGGTATATCAGGTGGGATCTGGCAGGATACAGATTTCATTCCAGGTGAGTCCAATAATAGTACATTAATGAGAAAAATTTCCTAAGTCTAATTGGACCTAGGAATTACCCCAAATTGGGAGGCTTATAACAACAGAAAAATAATGTCTCCCCAGTTCTTGAGGCCAGTGCTCAAAATCACTGTGTTGGCAGGAATTCCTTCCTTCTAGAGCTTTAAGGATGAATCATTCCTTGCTTCTTTTTGCTGTTAATGACTCTTGGTCTTCCTTGGTTTGTGGCTGAATCACTCCATTCTCTGCAATCATCTTCACATGCTGTTTTTCTTTATTTTTTAATCTGTTTTTAAAAATTTTCCCTGACTCTTTGTCTCTCATACACTTGTTATTGGATTTAGTATGCATTCTAAACTAGGTAATTCTATTTCAAAATCTTTAGCTTAACTATATCTGCAAAGATCTTTTTTTTCCAAATATGGTTACACTTGGAGGTTCTACATGGAGATATATTTTGAGGGACCAATGTTCAACCTACTACACATGGGTAAGAATAGTTTATAATAAAAACTCAGAATTTTCCAATGCTAAATAGATATCACCATAGGAAGACCTGAACCTGCAACAAAAAAAAATGCAGTTACTAGATAGCAGTGTGATCTGAGGCAATAAAGGAGTGAACATTCTAGGATTTTTAATCTTAAAAAGATGTACCCGTGCCTTTGGGAGGCTGAGGTGAGTGGATTGCCTGAGCCCACGGGTTCGAGACCTGCCTGGGCAGCGAGACCTCATCTCTACAATAAAAATAAAAAAATCAGCCGGGTGTGGTAGCCC
>NW_007255534.1:5308-9139 GCF_000164805.1 Carlito syrichta
GAGCGGCCACTGCACTCCAGTCTGGGCGACCAAGTGAGACTCCAACTCAAAAAAAAAAAGATGTAGACAGAGACAAGAGGTAGAAGCAAGTGAAAACACAATGAAGGCCCCAAATTTCTTGTTTCATCATCTTAGTTAGTTCTGGTCTTTCTCATTGGTTGAGTCCAACCACAAAGTCATTCAAAGGAAGCAAATGCATCTGAAGGAATGAAAGGTTTAAAGAAAATGATTACATAGCATAACCCTAATCCCTGGCTATATGACATGCTCAGTAGTTTTTTTTATTGTATTGCTCAGATAGTCTCTTACATCAATAGTTACTGATCTTCAAAATGAGATATTTGCAGTTCAGCTAATTCATACTCTTATTACACAGATGTTCTCTGACTTTTATCACCAGCGACGAGCTACATCAAACTG
Organism: Carlito syrichta; assembly: GCF_000164805.1. Taxonomy (NCBI): domain Eukaryota; kingdom Metazoa; phylum Chordata; class Mammalia; order Primates; family Tarsiidae; genus Carlito; species Carlito syrichta. Next base: position 5,729 of record NW_007255534.1, read on the forward strand.
ACCTCTCCCTGTCAGCCTTGTCTGGTATGAAGCTACATTACCACTGGTGAGCTCATGCAATCCCCTGCTTTACTCTAAAAGTGAGAGGGGAGGGGTCTTTGAACGTGACGTGAGAGGACATGGTCTCAGTTCAGTAGCTTGTTCTGGGACTCTGGCACCAAGTCTCTGAACGCACACAGCAGCAGCCTTCCAGTGGGATGAGGAGATCAAGGGACACCCTTCCTCCCTTCCTCCCACGTCCTCACGCCAGCTCCACTGATCCTCTGCCCGAGATGCCAGCTGAGGACGTGGATGACTGTTTCTCTCTCAAGTCTCTCAGAGACTGTTCTCCCTTGGGGATCCCTCATGAGAAACCCTCAAAACAGGGTGGCTGGGGGCTCTCCCCTCACTGGAATGCATTCTAGGGGATCTCAGGACCTTCTCCTTAGAAGGGGCTAGTGGGCTCTCACAGAAACAAAGAACAGAGTTCCCTGTGTTCTCACTCATCAGCAGGCCTCGTACAATGATAGTGCTATAAGCAGGCGATTGGTAGTAGTGGGAAACTGTCCAGGGAGGGGGTGGGACTGGCAGTTGAGGGAAACCGCTAGGGGAGGGAGGGGCATACCTCCTTCACAAGGCTGTCTTCATGATCAGTGTTTGTATACCTAAACCTGAAAGGGACCCCGCATCTTTATAATAAAAACTAAAATTAAAAAAAGAAAGAAAGGAGCATCTGACCTAAGTGTCTCCTCAAGACCAGCCAGGTGACCAGGAGACGGGCCAAGGTGGGTCTTTTGCCTGATATTCTTCTTCAACTTGACCTCTATTGCCACCACAAGGGCAAATGGTCCAAGGTCTTCAAAACGGCATAACACCCGGACTCCTTGTTACTGTGTCATATTCTTAGCTCCTTATTCAATTACTCTACTTCTTTTCTGCTTCCCCTCCAACAGACCCTGACCCACCCGACCTAACTTTTCCTGTCTCTCGTCGTAACCTGCTTCTGCCAGCCTGTCCTTGGCCAGCTTTCCCTCTGCTCTTCCTTCTCATTCCCCTCCGTCTCTAAACGCACCCTTTCTCCAGGGGAGGGACAACGATGCCCACGGTGACCAACTCTAGCCTCTTCTCTCCACCTCCCCCCTTCTCTGCCACACATTTGGGGAAGCCCTTTCAGTCTTCCCCCATGGCTTAACCGGTCTCCCCTCAGGGAGCGGGCCAGGACAAAAAGGATATTGATGTTCCTTTTTCTATGATAAATCTCTCAATTATATCTAAACCAGGACTATCAGTCCTCCTCCCAGACAAAAAGCAAAAGGATCATGTGTTAACTAACTAATCCTGTTAACTCACAGAAAAACAGTCTATTGTCATTTTAATCTGTTTTTCCAAACCCAATTTGCAAATGCTGTAGTAAAATCTTACTTCCAACTTTACTATGTGCTGAAGCATTAGTGCTAAATAACACCAGTTTTTGTTATGTTAGACTTGCTAAAGTGCTTTTTTCTTTTTTGGAAACAAAGTTGAGTCATTTTACTAAGCCCAGTATTTCTTCCACTGGATGAACAAAATGCTGGGTGCACTCTTTGTGGCTCGAGTCATAGGAATTGATCACTCCCACCTAATTGTCCACATCTCACAATAAGACTGGAATTTAGTAATTTATAAAGGATCTTAACAAATTTGCCTGTGCATAATTGAAAATAAGTAGGGACAGATCATCTCACATCCACATGGTCTGTCCATTCTAAAGGGTTTTTACATAAGACCATTACAAAAAGTTTCAAATGTATGGTCAATTAAAGAAGAACTTTTGAGGATTTTTTTTTTTAGCCAAGATGTTAGAGGAACAACGGGGTGCCAGCGCAGAGGACAGCAGAACCAGAGAGCCAAAGAGACATCCCACTGGCAGTCGCCGTCAGCAACAAAACTCCCAATTTCCATCCGAGACCCGATAAGAACAAAACTGCTAAGGGGGATGCTGTACATTGGTATGGGTACAGTCTGTGGGGACACTAGAAGCATAGTTGTACCAAAGAGGTCTAAGCCTTCAGAACCTCATCCACGGAGCAGGCCAGAGAGCCACCGGGAGTCAGCTATACTTTCTTCTGAAGAGAGGAGAGAACACCTAGCTCAGGTGTTCTCTGAGGAGGCCACTGAGGAGACCTGGAAATCTGCTGTAGTGCCTGGCATGACTTACCATCACCCCAACAATCCCCAGATGAATGTTAGGGCACTGAAACCCAAATTAGTTTCTTAATTAACACAGGTGCCAGCTGTTTGAGCCTGGCCATCCATGTTGGAATCATATAGCCTTATTCTAAGTCAGAAGTAACTAAAGGATTGATTCAAATTATAAGTGTAGAACGTTATCTATAAAAAGATAAAAAGAGAAACCAGAAAGCAAAGGAGAGATGTAAAGACAGTTGTTGATATAAAGCTGTTTTTGGCAAGGAAAGACATAAGGAAAATATAATAATTTTGTATAAGAAAGGATCTTGTATGGCAAATTTTTGTCCTATAATAAAATGACTGGTTATTTAAGAAGGAAAGTATATGACATAAAGGGTTCAAGCACGTTAAATAATCGTATGTGTATGTTGTAGAATGGTATGTGGAAGGTTTGTGGTGAAATGTGGAAGGAATTCTATAAACAATCAAGTTTACAAAAATTTTAGTTATTTCTATGAATTTGCCATTAATATCAATTACACTAATGCTAGGACAGAATGCCACTCAAAGACTGAAACATGAGCCTTCTAATTGGCAATCTCCAAAAGAATTTTCTTCTATAGTTTAGGGGCATCAAGGACATTCATACTGTGGAGCCCACCATTACCGTCATCCACCTCTGGTATTATTTTCTACTCTAGGTGATTTTATGTCTAATAATGGTGGGGTGATACAGTAGCAACGAAAGGAACTGATAACACAGGTAAGTGGGAAGAATTTTTGGCAGGATGTCCTTGGAGGGCGGAAGGGACAAGTGGGGTAGGGGGTGGCCTTGGATAGGAGTGTGGACAGTTTATCTACTGTAACAGGAGGGAGGGCCGAGTCAGGGACACAGGTTGGTGTGAGTAGCTTTGGGAGGAGACAGGAAAGTCTTCTGACGGCCGATTCTCAACATAAAATGAGAAGTAAGATCGTCAGTTGAAAGCAAGGATGAGGAGAAGTCATAAATAACACTCAATTCAGGTCCATTCTGCACAAATACTGAAGAATTGGTGTGGCTAAGTCTGTGGCACTAGAAATCATGACGCGGATACGCCCCCTTTCCTTCCATCACCTGCGCCTCCCGGGCCGCTGGGCCCCCGAGGACCAGGCCCACGGTCCTCGGGGTGACGGCAGAGCGCGATCTCAAGGGTGCCCCGTGAGGGCGGGGGCACGACGGCCCCAGGAACCACTCCCGCTAGCAGCCCGCCGAGGCAGCCAACA
>NW_007255534.1:9976-10384 GCF_000164805.1 Carlito syrichta
CGGGGCAGGGAAGCCACGCCCGGGGGTTGCGCGATCGGGTCCCCCGGTCCCGGTGGAGGCCGCGAGGGAGGCGGTGGCCGGGCGGCCGGGGCGCAGCGCGGCAGGCTGCAGGGTGGCGAGGGGCTGCGGGCGGCGCGGCGCCGGAGCCCCAGGCCCCCGCGGGGGACGTGGGGCGGGGGCGGGGCCGGGGGGCGCGCGGGGGCGGCGCGCCTCGGGAAGGGCGGGGCCCCAAAAGAAGGCGCCGGGGGGCCCACAGCCTCCAGCGCCCGGTGTCCCCAGCGGTCTCCGTCCGAGTACTAGGCAGGCCCGACCCTGCCTGGCTTCCGAGCCAGACGGGATGCGGCGCGCTCGGGGTGGCGTGGCCGTGGCCGTCGGCGCTCGCCTCCTGGCGCCCCCGGAGCCCCCGGC
>NW_007255535.1:0-834 GCF_000164805.1 Carlito syrichta
GGAGAGGAATGCAATCGATTGGTATGGAATGGTATTGAGAAGAATGGAATGTAATGCTGAAGAAATATAATGAAATGTGGTATAGTGGAATGCATCGAAATGGAGGGGAAATTAATGGAGAGGAATGGAATAGAGTGAAATGAAATGGAATAGAAGGTAGAGGAACAGAAAGGAAAGGAATGAAATGGGATGGAAAGAATGCCGTGGAATACAGGAATGGAAGGGAATGTGGAGGAACGGAGTACAGAGGAATGCAATGGAATGGAATGAATTAAAATTTAATGGAATGGAATGAAGTGGAATGGCATGGAATGGAATGGATTTTAGAGGAATGGAATAGAAAAGAAAGGAAAGTTGACGAAAGGAATGGAGTGGAATGTAGTGGAAGGGAATGGATTGGCCATAAATGGAATGGGGAGGAAAGCAATAGAGCAGAATGGAATGCAAAGGAATGGAGAGGAATGCCATGGAATGGAATGGCTGGGAATGGAATGGATGGGAGATGAATAAAATTGAGGAGTAATGTAATGGAAAGGAATAGATTGGAGAGAAATAGAATGGAGAAAAATGGAGTAGAAAGAAATAGATTGGAATGGAAAGTAACGGAAAAAAAGTAGTGGAATGGAATGGAGAGGATTGGAATGGAGAGGAATGGAATGGAGTAAAATGGAGTGAGTAGAATTTAATGGATTAAAGGAGAGTGTATTACAATGGAGATTAATGGAATAGAAACAATGAAATGGAGAGGAAAGGAATGGATAGGAATGGAACGTCGAGAAATAGAATGGATTGCATTGGAATGGAAAGGAATTGTAGGGAGAGAAATTGAAGAGA
>NW_007255535.1:1921-2672 GCF_000164805.1 Carlito syrichta
GGAATAGAATGGAGTGGAATGGAATAGAATGGAGAGAAGTGGAATGGAGAGGAATGGAATAGAGTGGAAAGAAATGGAATGGAATGGAGAGGAATCCAAAGGTAAGGAATGGAAAGGAATTTAAAAGTTGGAATGAAATATAAAGGAATGGAATGGAAACGAATGAAATTGAGAGAAAAGAAAGGCAATGAAGAAGAGTGGAAAGGAATGAAAGAAACAGAATATAATGAATAGGAATGGAATGGAGAAAAGTGGAATGGATTGGAGTTGAATGGAATGTAATGGAATGAAGAGGAATGGAAGGAGAGGAATAGCATGGAATGGGATATCTGGGAATGGAATGGAATGGAAATGAATAGAGAGCAGAATAATGGAATCGAGAGGAATAGAATGGGTAGGAATAGAAAGGAGAGGATTGGAGTAGAAAGAAATACAAGGAAATGGAATGGAGAAGAAAGGAAAGGAAAGGGAAGTATTGGAGAGGAATGGAATGGAGTGGAATGGAATGGAATGGAGAGGAATGCAAAAGTAAGGAATGGAAAGGAATTTGAAAGATGGAATGGAATATACAGGAATGTAATGGAAAAGAATGAAATGGAGAGAAAAGGAAGAGAATGGAATGCAGAAGATAAGAATGGAATGGAAAGAAATGGAATATAATGAAGAGGAATGGAATGGAATAATGGAATGCAATGGAATACGATGGAATGAAATAGAATGGAGAGGAATGGAATGAAAAGGAATGAGAGGA
>NW_007255536.1:0-2503 GCF_000164805.1 Carlito syrichta
CTGAATAGCCAACTGAAATAACTAGCTCACTACTTAGCTAACCACCTGGCTAGCCAGTGGACTTAACTAGCTGACATAAATAGCTGGCCTGCTTGCAAGTCAGCTGAATTAAATTGCTTGCTATACAGTTAGCCTGCTGGCTACTCAGCTGACTAAACTAGGTGACTTAACTAGCTTGCCAGGTCTCATGACAGCTGAGCTCATTAGCAAGCTACCTGGCTAGCCAGCTGGACAGCCAACTGACTTAACTAGGTGACTTAACTAGATAGACAGTCGTCAAGATTGCTGGTACAACTATCTAGCAACATAGATAACCAGCTGTCTAGAGAGCTGATTTAAGAAGGTGACTTAACTAGCTATGCAACTGGCTAGCAGGCTGACTTAACTGCCTAAGTACCTAGCTAGCCAGTTAGATACCAGCTGTCTTAACTAGCTAGCTACCTAGATGACCAGCTGTCTATTGAGCTGACTTAACTAGGTTACTTAACTAACGACCTAACTGGCTAGTCAGCTGAATTAACTAGTTAGCTACCCAGTTAGCCAACTGGCTAGCCAGCTGACTTAATTTGCTGACTTAATTAGCTAGCAAGCTAACTTAACTAGCTGACAACCAACTAGATACCTAGCTCACCAGCTGATTTAACTAGCTGACTTAGATAGCTAGATTCCTAGGTAACCAGCTGACTTAATTAGCAAAAATGACTAGCTAGCCAGATGGCTAGCCATCAGACTAAACTAGCCTTTTAACTAGATAACCAACTGGATAGCCAACAGACTTAACGAGCTGACTTTACTAGCTAGGCAGCAGGTTGCCAGCTGACTTAACTAGCTGACTTAACCATGTAGTCAGCTGGCTAGCCAGGTGACTTAGCTAGCTAGCTACATATCTAACCAGCTGGCTAACCAACTGTCTTACCTAGCTGACTTAAGATAGCAAGCTGGCAAGCCAGCTCGCTTAACTAGCTAGACACCTGCATAGCCTGCAGGCTAGCAAGCTAACTTAACTATGTCACTTGAATAGCTAGCCTGCTGGCTAGCAAGGTGACATATCTAGCTAGCTACCTGCCTAGGCAGCTGGCTAGACAGCTGACAAAATTAGCTGACTTAGCCAACTAGCCAGTTGGGTAGCCAGCTGACTTAACTTGCTGACTTAACTAGCTAGCAAGCTAACTTAACTAGCTGACTTAACCAGCCAAATACCTTGCTTACCAGCTTGTTTAACTAGCTGACTTAGCGAGCTACCTAGCTGACATAACTAGCTAACTTATATACCTAAATTCCTAGGTAGCCAGCTGACTTAACTAGGAGAAATAATTAGCTAGCCAGATGGCGAGTCATCAGACTTAACTATCTTTTTAACTAGCTAACCAACTGGACAGCCAACAGACATAACGAGCTGACTTAACTAGCTAGGCAGCAGGTTGCCAGCTGTCTTAACTAGCTGACTTAACCAGCTAGTCAACTGGTTAGCCAGGTGACAGAACTAGCTGGCTACCTCTCTAGTCAGCTGACTAGCCAACTGACATACCTAGCTGACCTAAGATAGCAAGTTGGCAAGCCAGTTCACTTAACTATCTAGATACCTACATAGCCTGCAGGATAGCCAGCTGACTTAACTATCTGACTTGAATAGCTAGCCTGCTGGCTAGCAAGCTAATATATCTAGCTAGCTGCCTGCCTTGCAAGCTGGCTAGACAGCCTACCAAATTACCTGAAGTAACCAGCTAGCCAGTTGGATAGCCAGCTGACTTAACACACTGACATCACTAGTTAGCCAGGTAGTTATCTAGTTGACTTAACTAGCTAGCTACATACATTGCCAGTTGGCTAGCCAGCTCTCTTAACCAGTTGAATTAACCAGCTAGCCAGCTGGCTAGCCAACTGACTTAACTAGCTCACTACTAAGCTAGCTGTCTGACTAGCCAGCTGACTTAACTAGCAGAGTTAACAAGCTAGCTACCTAGCTGGCAAGCTGACTTATATAGTTAGCTACTAGCTAGCTATTTACCTAGTCAGATGACTTAAATAGTTATCTAACCAGCTAGCTACCTAGCTAACAAGCTGACTTAAATAGTTAGCGGCCTAGCTAGCTTGCTGACTTAGCCAGCTAGCTAAGTAGTAAGCTTACTCCTTATCTAACATGCTAGCTAGCTGACTTAATCATCTGACTTAACTCGTTAGCTAAAGAACTAGCTGATTCAACCAGCTGACTTAATTCATTAGCTAACTAGCTAGCTTACCTTCTCAACAAGCCAACACAACCCGTTTGCTAACTAGCTAGATAGCTGACTCTACCAGCTTGTGTAACCCATTAGTTAACTAGCTAACCACCTCACGCAACCTGCTGACTTAACCCGTTAGTTAACTAGCTTGCTAACTGTATTAGCCGTCTGACTAAATTAGAAAGCTGACTTAACTAGCTGACTTAGCTATCTGATTTAACTACTTAGCTAACTGACTTCACTGGCAACTTAACAAGTTAGCTCCCTGACTTAACTACCTG
>NW_007255536.1:3235-4654 GCF_000164805.1 Carlito syrichta
TGAGTTGGCCCACTAGTTAGCAGTGCTAACTAGTTGCCTGCTCATTTGCTGACCTAACAGATCGGCTGAATACTTGGCCAACAAGTTAGCTGACCTAACTAGTCAGCTGACTAGTTAGCTGTGCTAACTTGTCGGCTGACAAATTGGTTGACTAGTCGGACGATTGTTTAGCTCACTTTACTACTTGAATGGCTAGTTGGCAGAACGGTTACCTGACTTAACTAGTCGGCCAGTGTGTGAGTCAACAGGTGAGTGGACTTAACTAGTCATTGAGTGAGAGAGACGACTGGTCAGCTGACTTAACAAGTCAGCCAATGAGTTAGCCGACTGGTAAGCTGATTTAAGTAGTCAGCCGGCGAGTGAACTGACTGGTCAGCTGAATTTAGTTGGCTCGCGAGTGAGCCAACTAGTCAGAAGATGTACTAGTTGGCCAGTGAGTGAGCAGACCAGTGAGCTGAATTTATTAGTTGGCCATCGCGTGAGCTGAAAGGTGAGATGCCTTAACTAGTTGACCAGTGAGAGAACCATTGGTGAGCTGAGTTAACTAGTCAGCTGGTGAGCAAGCCGACTAGTTAGCTGTCCTGTTAGCTTGCAAGAAAGCCAACAAGTTAGTTGAACTTTTGACTGGCGAGTCAGCCGACTAGTTGGCTTACCAAGTAGCAGGTGAGCGAGCAGACTAGTTAATTGACCTGATGGAAACTGAGTGAGGCCATTAGTTAGCTGAACAGCTTGCTGAATTGCTAACCCACTTGTTAGCTAAGTAACTACCTGATTTGCTAACTGACTTAAATAGATAACTGACTAGCTAGCTGTCTATGTGGCTGACATAACTAGCTAGAAAATAAGCTATCTAGCTATCTAGCTGACTTAACTAGCTAGCTAACTGGCTAGTTAGCTGGCTAGCTGATTTAACTATCTAGCTGATCAATTAGCTTACTAGATAGCTGACTTAAATAGCTAGCTGACAAGCAACCTGACTACCTAGCTGACTTAGTTAGCTAGCTGAATAGTTAGCTGATTGCTAGTTGACTTAACTAGTTAGCTGGCTAGCTAGCTGACTTAACTAGCTAGTTGGCTGGCTATCTTGCTATCCAGCTGACTTAACTAGCTAGCTACCTGGTTGGCTAGATGGCTGGCCAGCTGACTTGACTAGCTAACTACCTGTCTGGCTATTTGGCTAGGCAACTGGCTAGTTAGCTAGAGGGCTGGCCAGCTGGCTAGCTAGCTGAAGTAAAGAGCCATCCGGCTGGCTGGACAGTGAGAGCCAGCTGGCTTAACTAGCCAGCCACCCTGCTGCTCAGCCTTCTAGCCAGCCATCTTAACTAGATGGCCACCTACCTGACCAGACTGTTAACCTGCCATCTTAACTTGCCAGCCACCTAGCTAGCCAACCGGCAAACCAGCTGACTTAACTAGCTG
>NW_007255536.1:5361-6229 GCF_000164805.1 Carlito syrichta
CCAGCTTAAATAGCTAGCCAGGTGGCTGGACAGTCGGATAACCTACCGGCTTAACTAGACAACCACCCTGCTGATAAGCCAACTGGCCAACCGGTTTAACTAGCTGGCCACCTCTCTGACCAGCCTGCTGACCAGCCAGCTTAACTTGCCAGGCACCTAGCTAGCCATCTAGCTAACTAATTGACTTAACTAACTGACTTAACTAGTCATCAGGCTAGCCAGCTGGCTTAACTAGCTAGCCACCTAGCTAGCCATCTGCAAATTCAGCTCAATTACCTCGTTGACTTCACTAGGTGGCCATCCGGCTAGCCAGCTGACTTAACTAGCTTGCTACTTACCTAGCCAGGTGGCTAGCCAGCTGAATTTTCTAGCAGAAATAACTAGCTAGCCAGATCGCCAGCCATCTGACTTAATTAGCTTTTTAACTAGCTAACCAGCTGGATAGCTAACAGAGTTAATGAGCTGACTTAACTAGCTAGGCAGCAGGTTGCCAGTTGACTTAACTAGCTGACTTAACCAGCTAGTCAGCTGGCTACTCAGTTGACATAAGTAACTGGCTACCTATTTAGCCAGCTGGTTAGACAACTGACTTACCTAGCTGACTTAAGATAGCAAACTGGCAAGCCAACTCACTTAATTAGCTAGATACCTACATAGCCTGCAGGCTAGACAGCTGACTTAACTATCTGACTTGAATAGCTAGCCTGCTGGCTAGCAAGCTGACATATCTAGCTAGCTACCTGCCTAGGCAGCTGGTTAGACAGCTGACAAATTAGCTGACTTAATGGGCTAGCCAGTGGCTAGCCAGCTGACAACACGCTGACATCACTAGCTAGCCAGGTAGCTATCTACCTGACTTAACTATCTA
>NW_007255537.1:0-5994 GCF_000164805.1 Carlito syrichta
CGGGACCATCAATCTTGTTTACCCTTTCGAAGAACCAGCTTTTTGTTTCATTGATTTTTTGTATTATCTTTTTGTCTTCTATGTCCTGGATTTGGGCTTTTATTTTGGTGATCTGGATTCTTCTGCTGAAATTAGGGTTTTTGTGGTCTTGCTTTTCCAGCTTCTTTAGGTGGCTTGTTAGGTTGTCAATTTCTGTTCCTTCCATTTTCCTCATGTGTGTTTGTAGGGATATAAATTCCCCTCTTATTACAGCTTTTAAGGCATCCCAGAGATTTTGGTAAGATGTTTCTTTATTTTCATTTGTTTCCAGGTATCTTTTGATCTCTATTTTGATGTCATCATTGACCCAGGAGTTATTTAGCATCATGCTGTTTAGTGTCCATGTCTTTGTGGGTTTTGGGGGGACTTTGTTGGTGTCAATGTTTATTTTTATTCCACTGTGGTCCGAAAAGGTGCATGGCAGAATTTCAGTCCTTTTAACTTTGCTTATACTTGATTTGTGTCCAATTATGTGGTCGATCTTAGAATATGTTCCATGTGGTGATGAGTAGAATGTGTATTCTGTGGTCTTTGGATGGAGTGTTCTGTAGGTATCAATTAAGTCCATTTGGTCCAAAGTTACATTGAGGTTCCGGATCCTCCTTGCTGATTTTTTGTCCTGATGATCTGTCTAGGGTTGTGAGTGGGGTATTAAAGTCCCCAGTTATGATAGTGTTAGAATCAATATCTTTCTTTAGTTTTCCAAGAAGCTGCTTTATGAAAGTTGGCGCACCTATGTTGGGTGCAAGTAAGATGTTTTTAAAAAAGAAAATAACTGGAAGAAAATTGGGATGTCAGAGAATTTATATTTGTTCAGAAGACCAGAAGTACGGATAGGAGAAACTAGGAAAACAGAAATCAGAAAAGTGTCGGGCAACCCCTTTGGGTCCCCTCCCACTGTGGGAACTTTTCTGTCCTCTCAGTAAATCCTGCTTTCTCACTTAAAAAAAAAAAAGCAAACAAAAAAGAAAACATAACCATGGTGTCCCTAGGAGAAACATCTTGAAGAGGGTGTCACTGGTATTGCTGCTTTAATGTTGCTGACATCACCATGAAGAGGAATTATAAGAGTTATTTTATTCTTTGTATTTATGGTTCAGAGGAGAGGAGTAATTGACTGAACCTAGATTACAGGCCCATACTGTGGCATATAGCATGTTGTAGAAAGAGGAGAGATTAGAGATTAATAATGTTGAGTGGACAGTGGGAGGAGGCCGTCAAGAATTTCCTTCTACTAAGACTATGCATAATGAGGGAGAGGTAAAGATCTCAAATAATATTAGAATTCTGTTAGGAAAGAAGTTGGATGTTGGACAGCTTAACCCTGACAAATCAAGTAACCCATGCATGGTGGTTCTTTACTCATACTTGTTTGAAAGACATGAAGGCTGAGAATGACTTGCCATAGTTGTAGAAGGCATTGCTCCATCATCTTCTAATATCCGCATGCTGCTAAGAAGTCTGCCTTTTCCTTTGCTAGGAAAGGCATTTATTTTTAACTTTATGGGAGTTTATAAGTCTATTTGTTTATCTTCAGTATTCTGCAATTTCACATCATGCATCTAATTAAAAACGTTTCTTTCTTTATTGTCCTGAGCATTTGTTAGAATTTTTCCATCTGAAGACCTTCAGCTCTGGGAACTTCTTTTATCTTGATATTAGACAGTTCCTTTTTTTTCCTTTCCTTAATTCTCACCTTCTGCAATGTCTATAAGGTGGTGGTTGGACCTGCTAGATTGCTGCTTTATGTCATTTGTTCTTTCTCCCCTTTCCCCCGTTTCTGTGATTGTTTTTGGTGGACTTACTTTATTTCACCCTCCTACTTATCTCTTAAATTGTTTTTGCTTTGTAATATCCTGTCCGTGTTTCATGGATAAACATATTCTCAAAATTTTCTGAGAATACTAATCAAACCAATTTAAAGCATATATCATGTCATTCTTTGGCTATATATTTTTTTTGGATATTTTTTCATATTTTAGAATGAGCAATCATTTTTTGGGAGCATCATATGTCCATTCTGATATTTTTCTTTTCTTTTCTTTTCTTTTTTTTTTTGAGTTGGAATCTCATTCTGTCGCCCAGACTGGAGTGCAGTGGCCGCTCCTGGCCACCGCAGCCTCGACCTGCTGGGCTCCGGCGATCCTTCCACCTCAGCCTTGCAAGGAGCTGGAACGACAGGCGTGTGCTACCACGCCTGGCTGATGTTTTGGTTTATTGTACAGATGAGGTCTCACCAAGTTGCCAAGGTGGGTCTCGAACCCATGGGCTCAGGCAATCCACTAACCTCAGCCTCCCAAAGCGAGGGGTTACAGGCTGAGCCACTGAGCCCGGCTATTCTGATATTTTTTTAAAAACCTAGGTTTATTGAGATATAATTTACATGACATGCAACACCCACTGAAAGTATATAATTAAATGACTTTTAGTATTTTCACAGATCTGTGCAAAAATCACTATAATCAATTTTAGAACATTTTCATCACCTCAAAAAAACTTGATACCTTTTAACTTCTATCCCACTACCGCCCACCTTTCCCAGCCCTAACCAATCACGAATCTGCTTCCTGTCTCTATAAATTTTCCTGTTCTGGATATTAGTCTTTTGTGACAGATTTCTTACACCAAGCATAATGTTTTCAAGGTTTATCCATGTTGTATCATATATTAGTACTCCATTTCTTTTTATGACTGAATAATATTCTATTTTATGAATACACCAAATTTTGTTTACCCATACATTCAGCTGATAAACATTTGGGTTGTTTCTACCTTTGAATGTTATGAATAATACTGCTATAAGTATTCATTTATAAGTTTTTGGTTGGGTATATGATATAGTTTGAATTGTTTTCCCTTCAAATTTCATGTTGAGATGCGTTCTCTAATGTTGGAGGTGCTTGAGTCATGGGGGTAGATCCCTTATGAGTGCTTTGGTGCGGTTCTCATGGTAACGAGTGAGTTCTTACTTTATTAGTTCATGTGAAAGTTGGTTGTTTAAAAGCACATCCTCTTGTGTCTCTTGCTCCCACTGTTGCCATGTGACATGCCTGCTCCTCATCTGCCTTTTGTCATGATTGTAAGCTTCCTGAGGTGTCACCAGAAGGTAAGTAAATGTTAGTGCCATGCAGAACTGTGAGAAAAAAATAAACCTGAAAATGGCTTACCATATTATATCTAAGAATCTTTTCATACTACATCTAAGAATCTTTGCCAGATTTAAGGTCTTAAAGATTTATCTCTGTTTTCTTCTAACAGCTTTTAGGAAGAGGCTTTGGAACTGGGCAATTAGCAGAGACTGGAAGAGTTTGGAGGGCTCAGAGGAAGACAGGAAAATGAGGGAAGATTTGGAACTTCTTATAAGCTTGCTGAGTGGTGTGATCAAAATGCTGATAGAAATATTGACAGGGCCAGGTTGATGAGCTCTCAGATGGAAATGAAGAACTTATGGGGACCTGGGGCAAAGGTCAACATTTTTGTGCCTAGCAAAGAACTTGGCTGTACTGTGTCCATATCCTAGGGCCCTGTGAAAGCTGAACTTGAGTGATGACTTAGAAATTTCTAAGAAGAAGAGTGTTTAAGAAATGATGTGGCTCCTTCTACAATCTACATTCAGACGCAGAAGCAAAGACATAACTTAAAGTTGGAATTTATAATTAAAAGGGAAGCAGAATGTAAAAGTTTGGAAAATTCCCAACCTGGTCAAGTGGTAAAGAAGAAAAGAGCATTTTCAGGGGAAGAATCAAAGAAGCTTGTGAGCCGGGCTCAGTGACTCAGCCTGTAATCCCGCACCTTGGGAGGCTGAGATGAGTGGATTGCCTGAGCCCGCGGGTTCAAGACCCGCCTGGGCATCTTGGCGAGACCTCATCTCTACAATAAATCAAAAAATTAGCCGGGTGTGGTACGCCTGTAGTTCCAGCTACTTGGAAGGCTGAGGCAGAAGGATCGCCAGAGCCCAGCAGGTCGAGGCTGCGGTGGCCAGGAGTGGCCACTGCACTCCAGTCTGGATGACAAAGTGAGACTCCAACTCAAAAAAAAAAAAAAAAAAAAAAAAAAAGCTTGTGGAGAACCCACTTGCTAGAGAAATTAGCATAGCCAAGACAATGGGGGGAAAAAAGTCCCCAGAAGAATTCCAAAATCTTTGATGAAGCCTCTCCAATCACAGGTCCAGAGGCCTAAGAGGATGAAATGGTTTTGGGGGCCAGGACCAAGACATTGCTGCCCTGAGCCACCTTGGGATGCTGCTCCCCACACCCCTGCTACTCCAGCTCAAACCAGGGCTCAAAGGGGCGGGGATACAGCTTAGGCTGCTATTCTAGAGGGCATAAGATATAAGCCTTGGTGTCTTCCAGGTGGTGTTAAGTCTGCAGGTGCACAGAATGCAGGACTGAAGAAGGCTTGGCTGCTTTAACCTTGATTTCAGAGGATGTATGGGAAAGCCTGAGTGTCTAGGCAGAAGCCCACCACAGGGGCAGAGAGCCCTTGCAGTGAGACTCTACTAGGAGAGTACCAAATGGAAATGTGGGGTTGGAGTACCAACTGGGTCACTGCCCAGTGGAGCTGTCAGAATGGGATCACCGCCCTCCTGATCCCAGAATGGCAGAGCACTGGCAGCATGCGTCCTCAGCCTGGAAAAGTCACAGGCATTCAACACCAATCCTTCAGATCATCCATGAAGGGGTGCCCAGAAAAGACACAGGGGTGGGGCCATCCAAGGCATTTGGGAACCCACTCCTCACACCAGAATGCAGGACATGGAGTCAAGGATTATTCTGGTATCTTCCCTGCTGAGTTTCAGACTTGTGGGGAGCCTGTTACCCCTTTCTTTTGGCCAATGTGTCCCTTTAGGAATAGGAATGTTTACACAATGAGTATACCAATATTGTATCTTGGAAGTAAATAACTTGTTTAGATTTTGCAGGCTCATAATGAAAGAAATTTGCCTTGAGTCAGATGAGATTCTGAATTTTGGACTTTTGAGTTGATATTAGAATGAGTGAAGATTTTGGGGACTCCTTGAAATGGATGACTGTATTTTGCAATGTTAGAAAACATGAGATTTGAGGTGTCAGGGGTGGAATGATATAGTTTGAATTCTTGTCCTTTTCAAATCTCATGTTGAAATATGATCTCCAGTGTTGAAGGTGGAGCCTAGTGGGAGTTGCTTGGGTCATGAGTGCAGAACCCTCATGAATGGCTTGGTGCCATTCGCTTGGTAATGAGAGAGTTCTTCTCTATTAGTTCACACAAGAGTTGTTTGTTTAAAAGGGCCTGGCACCTCTCTTCTCTTTCATGCTTCCACACTCACCATATGACATGCCTGCTCCCCCTTTGTCTTCCAATATGATTGCAAGCTCCTGAGGCCTCACCAGAACATGAGCAGATACCAGTGTCATGCAGAACTCTGTACCCAACTTAACCTCTTACCATTGTAAATAATCCAGCCTTAGGTATTTCTTTATCACAAGGCAAAATGGACTGATACAGATATATTTTTTATTTTCTTTGGCATATACCTAGAAATGGAATTTCTGAGTCATAAGGTAACTCTATGTCTAATAGTTTGAGTGAATTCCAATCTGCCTTCCAAAGTATGGCACCATTTTACATTCCAACCAGTAGGGCATGTGGGGTTCCTCATTTTCCTAACACTTGTTATTATCTGATTTTTTAATTTTAGTCATCCTAGTGGGCATGAAATAGTATCACATTGTGGTTTTACTTTGCATTTCTCTGATGACTAATGATGTGAAGTATCTTTTTGTGTGCTTATTGGCCATTTGTATCTCTTTTTTTTTTGAGAAACTTTTAATAAGATTCTTTGCTCATTTTAAAAATTGGCTTCTTTTTATATGAGTTGTAAGAGTTATTTATATATTCTGAATGCAATTCAGATATAGGATTTGCACATCTATTTCTCCCATTTTTTGTGTTGTCTTTTTTTTTTTTTTTTTT
>NW_007255537.1:6163-53442 GCF_000164805.1 Carlito syrichta
GGCTGATTTTTTGATTTATTGTGGAGATGAGGTCTCGCTGCCCAGGCGGGTCTCGAACCCGCGGGCTCAGGCAATCCACTCACCTCAACCTCCCAAAGGAGCGGGATTACAGGCTGAGCCACCGAGCCCGGCTGTGTTGTCTTTTTACTTTCTTGATGGTGTGCTTCAAACCACAAAGGTTTTTTATTTTGATGAAGTTCAAATTATGTATTTTCATTGTTGTTACTCATGTTTTTCATATTATTTATAAGAATCCTTTGCCAAATTCAAGGTCATGAAGATTTATCTCTGTTTTCTTCTAAAAGTTTTATAGTTTGGCTCTTACATTTAGGTCTTTAATCCATTTTTAGTTCATTTTTGTAACTTTTAACACCATTTTGAGTTAAATTCTGTATGAGATAAGGGTCTAAGTTATTTCTTTGCAAGTGACTATTCAGTTGTCCTGGCACCATTTGTTGAAAATACTATTCTTTTCCTCTTGAATAATTTGACACCCTTGTTGAAAATCAGTTGACCTCAGACATATGATTCCCAAACTCTATCAATTCTATGCCATTGTTTCTCTATCCTTGTACCAGTAGCATACTGTCTTAATTATTATTGCTTTGTAACATGTTTTGAAATTGGGAAGTGTAAGTCCTCTTACTTTGTTCTTTTTCAAGGCTGTTTTGGCTATTCTAGGTCTCCTGCAATTCCATGTCATTTTAAAAGTCAGTTAGTCAATTTCTAAAAAGAAGTCATCCAAGATTTTAATAGGGATTGTGTTTGAACTATTTATTGAGTTCTTAAATGCCAAAATACAGAAGTTTGAGGTTTCAACATTCACAATAACTTCCTTAATTCTCCCAGGATGATTTTATTCTATTTCTTAAAAAAAAATTGTAGAATAAAACATAGATGTAGAAAAGCACAGTGACAACACAAAAAATGGGAGAAAAAGATGTGCAAATCCTATATCTGAATTGCATTCAGAATATATAAATAACTCTTACAACTCAGTAATAAAAAGAAATAATCCAATTTTTAAAATGAGCAAAGAATCTGATTAAAAGTTTCTCAAAAAAAAAAGATACAAATGGCCAATAAACACACAAAAACCAAATATATGGCTTAATGAGTAATAAATCAAATACTCTTTTACCACTCAGTGACAAAATAAAACTTTGTTAGTAACTTCCAAGTCACTTTATGTGTGACTGAAATAGCGACCTCCCTCCCAGGATAATAGGTGACTATTATCCTGACTTTATATTAATCGCTTCCTTACTTTTCTTCATAGTTTTATCATCCTCATGTGAATCCCTAGAAGTTAGTGTGTAGTCATCCATTAAAAAATGTATATATTTTTCTGTCATTTTAAACCTCTTAAATGATGTTTTTGACTTTTATTTTTCAAACAATTTATTTTCCTTCCATCAAATACTGCAGGTAAAAGAGTTTGTCATGATCTAGATTTTGCTGATTGCATTATTTGGTGCAATAAGTTCCTCTATTCACTGTATTTCTTGTAAATTGATAGCTGATCATTGATAATTGAGAATATTGACCCTGCATGACCAATGCCAAGAATGTATAGTAAAACAACTGCATTTTGAAGAATAATTGTTAAAATATTTAAATAGCTAGGCAAAAAAAGCAAAAGACTAATAAGGAAAAATTTATATTATTATTAGAGTTTTCAACCGTGATGTTTTAATTGATAATTGATAGTTGGATCCGGAGGTTTCATCAGATTCATACTCCATCCTGTTGGCAACACCATTTGGTGGCATTATGTTCTTCCTTCTGGAGGCACGCAGTATAGGGTTGTCTCTTTTTGTAATGTTAGTAGCTGTTGGTGCTCAATGCCTAAATTCATTAATTCACTGGATATTAAAAATGGTGGTATTATAGTCCTATGACTGATTTGTGTTTATTAACTAAAAAACTTGAAGAAAGAGGCTTTACCTTATTTACTATTTTGTTACTCTGGTACAAATCTCATAGAGAAAGAATGATAGATGCTTGATATTTTTTCCTTTTATTTACCAGTCTTATTGCCTATCATTTTCTGAGGAAATCAATTAGATTTAAATATTATTATAAACTCAGAGACTTATACATAGTCTGTGAGTTTCAATCAATTGAAATGGTTATACATTTTGAAGCGCAAATTATTCCATGTTTTGTTCAGAGGAGCCTCTTCAAACTGGCTTCTGAGTTATTTTGATATGGCACTAATAGTCCTTAACAGCTCTGTCACTTTTTAGTATAGCAAGATGTTTCAGGTTTGCCTTGTACACCTTTGACTTCAAACCTGAAATCAGCTAAGAAGTTCTGGTATCTTTGACTGAGAAATGTGCTTGAAGATAAAATTGAACTGTTAGAATTGTTGCTTCTTGCTTGATCATTATATTTAGGTTGTTTTGGTTGACATAGCTAAAAATCTTTTCTTCTCTGTGTGAATGTATGTGTGTGTGTGTGTGTGTGTGTGTGTGTGTGTGTGTGTGTGTGTGTGTGTATACGATTCAGGATTAGCTATACAAGTGGTCATTGTACAGGTAAAGTTTGGACCTCCCTTTGGTCCCCACTTTGCCTGGTTTGAGATCAGGTACCCTTATTTATGTTGTGTTCCTCCTTTTCCCCCCACCCTGGCAGTATCCCACTACTGCCAATTCCTTTCTTATAGTATTATGGTAAATGTTCAAGGTCCACTTATGAGTGAGGACATGTGGTACTCTGTTCTTTGTTTGTGTGATAGTTCACTGAGCATGACAGACTCTAAATCCATCCAAGTTGCTGCAAAGTCCATTATGTTTGTCCATTTGGGGAGGGGTGTCAGGGTCTCCCTCTGTCACCCAGGCTGGAGTGCAGTGGCAGTGACTCTCTCTGCTCATGGCCACCGCAGCCTCAACCTGCTGTTCTCAGGCGATCCTTATGCTTCAGCCTTCCAGGTAGCTGGAACCACAGGCATGCACCACCACACCCAGCTAATTTTTTGATTTATTGTAGAGTTGAGGTCTTGCTAAGTTGCTCAGGTTGGTCTCGAACCCCTGAGCTCAGGTAATCCTCTTGCCTTCACCTCCCAAAGTGCTGGGATTACAGGCTTGAGCCACCATGCCCAGCCATGCTTGTCCTCCTTTATGGCTGCATAATATTCCATTGTGTATATGTACCACGTTTTTTTAATCCACTTCAGTTTCAATGGGCAGCACAGTTGGTTCTATGTTTTTGCTATTGTGAATAGTGCTGTAATAAACATGCATGTGCAGGTATCTTTTTTGTAGAATGATTCGAGTTTCTCTGGGTATATTCCCAGGAAGGGGATTGCTGGATCATATGGAAGATCGATTTCTAGTTATATTAGAAATTGCCATACTGTTTTCCATAGAGGTTACACAAGTTTGCATTCCCACCAGCAGTGTAGAAGCATTTCTTTTCTCTGCATCCTTGCCAGCATCTATTGTTGTTTGTTTTATTAATGATGAACATTCTTATTGGGATTAGGTGGTATCTCAATGTGGTTTTGATTTGCATTTCTCTGATGATTAGTGAGGCTGAGCACTTTTTCATGTTGGCTCCCTGTATATCTTCTTTTGAGAAGTGTCTATTCATGTCTTTTGCCCACTTTTTAGTGAGGTTGTTTGTTTTTTCCTTTCAGCACATTTGAGTTCCTATATATTAAAGACAAATTTCAAATTAGTTCTATATGTAACCATATATTTCATATGCACCATAAATCCATATGTCAATATCTCTTTAGTCACTCGGTTTTCTGAAATTTATGCTTAATAGATTTTTCACACAAAGCCTCTTGGGAACATTCTCCCTGAGTTTTGACATGGTGATAACTGTTTGTTTATGCACTTTCTACTTGATAGAGACTTCTGGGGATATAAAAATCCTTGACTCACATTTTTTTCCTGGAGTAATCTATATATATTACTTCATTTCCTTCTGGCATAAAACATTACTGTTGAAAAGTCTAATAGTAATCTGATTTTTTCCCTTATTAGTCTTTTGCTTTTTTTTGGTCTAGCTATTTAAAGGATTTTTAAAATTCTTCTTCAAAGTGCAGTCGTTTTACTAGACTTTCTTGGCGTTGGACATGCTGGGTTAACATTCTCAGGTATGTGACTTGCTCTTTTGTATGTAGTTTCCAGTAGTTTGCTTAAATTCAGGAGCATTTTCTTTTTCTTTTTCTTTTTTTAATTTTAAAGGTGTGGGGTACAATTCAGGGTTAGGCATATAAATGTTCTTTATGCAGGTACCCTTGTTGATAAGGTGTGCCCCTCCTCCCTCCCCTGGCAGGTTCCCTCAACTACCGATCCCCACCCCCCGCAGTTTCTCACTGCTATCAATCCTTTTCTTACAGTATTATGATAATTATTCAAGGTCTGCTTATGAGTGAGAACATATGGTACTCCATTCTTTGCTTCTGTGATAGATTACTGAGTATGAGAGACTCTAAATCCAAGCTGGGTAAAGATCCAACAACAAAAAAAGAGAGCTACAGGCCAATATCCCTTATGAACATGGATGCAAAAATCCTCAAGATTCTAGCACATCAGATTCAAAAACACGTCTCAAAAATCATCCACCATCACCAAATAGGCTTCATCTCTAGGATGCAGGGCTGGTTCAACATCTGCAAGACCATAAATGCAATTAAATACATCAACAGATGTAAAAACAAGAACCATGTGATTGTATCACTAGATGCAGAAAAAGCTTTTGATAAAATCCAGCATCCCTTCTTGATAAAAACCCTCAAACACCTAAGTATAGATGGAACATACCTCAAAATAGTAAGTGCCATCTACAATAAACCCACAGTTAACATATTGCTAAATGGACAGAAACTGGAAACATTTCCCCTGAAAACTGGAACAAGACAAGGCTGCCCACTTTCACCCCTCTTGTTCATCATTGTGTTGGAAGTCCTAACTAAGGCAATTAGACAAGAGAAGGAAATCAGGGGTATTCAAATAGGAAAAGAGGAAGTCAAGTTATCCCTCTTTGCTGAAGATATAATCCTGTACCTCAAAAATCCAAGAGAATCTGTCAAAAACCTGCTTGTATTGATAAAGGAGCATTTTCTTAATTTACACTTTTTATCTGTTCTTTCCTCTTAATTTGTTGTCCTTCTTCATGATTCATATTACTCCTATGTTGAATCTTCTTTGCCTATACTCAATATTTGTCAGTAAAAAGCTTTTAAAATCTTTTTACATTTGTTTTAAAATGTATGTTTTTTTCCCCCTCTCTTTACCTTTTGCTTTTCTTAGAATGATTTGTATGTTGTTTGTTCTTGGTTTTTCTAATTCGGTCTTTATTTCTGATACAATTTTTTTTCCTGTCCTGAATTCTATCTCTTAATTTCTAAGTACTGCTAATTCTGATTTATGTTTTCTTTTTCAGATCTAGTTTTTGGGAGTGTAAATACAAATGAAAGATAGTCCTTGCTTTTGATAAACTTCAGTCTGGTACTTGAAATGATTGTAATAGATTGTGATACATGCACGATGAAAGCAGAGTGTATAAATAGCCGCAAATAAAAATGGATGAGTAATTTAAAAACATAAGGTTTTGAACTCTATGTTTACGTCACAAAAATATAGTGTTTAGCATTTTATATAAAATTATATCAAGGTTAACAGTTTTGATTATCTATAAATATTCCATCTCAGCATAAGGTCTGGCAATAAAGTCTATATTTGTTCTTTTTGTTTTAAATGATGTTTTAAGAAACACATATACAATTTTTGACTGGAGCACCATGATTTGATAAATGCCACATTGCTCATTGATGTGTGACACAATTGTCACAGTTTTTGTTGTCCAGGAAACTGACTCTGAGATAGAGGTGAGTGTTCGAGCTGTTTACTAAAGAGTGCTCTTGGCATCCATGTCTGTGAAAGGTCGTTGGATGAAGCAGAATTGGGCAGAAGGAACTGAGCTGTGATGTAGGCCCCAAATCCTTAGCCAACTTCATGGGGATGTGGGGAGCGAATGAGTGCTGTCCAGACAGCCAGGTCTTGAGCTAGGCCCCAAGCAAAGACAAGGTCTCGCTTGGTTGCTCTGCATCCTAGCCAAAGAGCAAGGAATGCAGCCTGCTACATGGAACAGCTTCTCAGAGCCCGCACACCCAGATAGATGTAGGGGCAGATGAGATGTGGTGAGTGGACGAGCACTGTCACTATAGCAGGCCTTGAGCAAGGCAAGGTCTCAAGCGAAGACAAGGTCTCGCTTGGTTGCTCTTCATCCTGGTCAAAGAGCAAGGGATGCAGCCTGCTATGTGGAATGACATCTCAGATGCCCACACATCCGGGTGCACATAGCATAGATAAAACCTTAGCTATGACAAGATAACCACAGAACAGCCTGCCATTCAGGTAGCAACAAAATTCCATTATGGCTCCCTCACAGATCTTGAATCCCTTCCAACTTCCTTTGTGCTTGATTACAAAATAAACATGCTGAGCTAGTTCAGGACCACCTCTCCTCCATCAGAGGAAAGTGTTCCACCTGGGCCCAGCTTTTCTTTATGTCTTTGTGTCTGTGTCTTTCTTAATCTCTTGCCACTCTCTCTTGGGACCTTCAAGGCAGCCATGCGGGCCGCGGCATGGGGAACATTGGATCTGAAATAATCTGTTAAAGTTGTTCCAATATGTGCCAGAATGGCTGATCCTTGACACCTCTGCTTCCATCGTTTGTTGGATGCTGGCTGTCCCCGGAAGGGAGTGACATTTGTGGATCAATTTTTAAGGTATTGTTAGTTAAAGAACTGTCCACTGACAGAACTCTCAGCGATAGGGGAATATGACCTACTGAAGGGGGTTTGGATGCCACACATCTCCATGTTACCACTTACCATGATGAGGAATTTACCATGGGGACAACCATAAATTGTTTTCAAGACTCTTACATCTCTCATTTACCTCAAGAAAAGATCATGAGTATATTTTTGGAAAGAAATTGTCATGTATTTCCTTGCATCTTTTGTCACCCACCTTCTTTTCAAACCAAGTCAGTGAAGCTGCTATGGGACCAGGTACAGAGTACCCTATGGGTCAACTACAGTTTAAGGGACACAGTGGATTCTTGCTAACGCCATCCTGGAAAATGTGCATGCTGAGGTATGGACCAAGACATGAATGTATTGGAAAAGTGAAAAAGCAGTGGCTTTTTTTGGCAACTGACATGCAAAGAGTCTGGTGGGGCTCAAACTGAGCAAATATTTCCAAGTTGTGGAATTCCTGCAATAGTCAATGTGAGGTATTTTGATATTTTCATGGGGAACAATGGAAGAGGAGAAGAGATCTTAGCAGCAAGAAGTTTCTTTTTGAGCCAGGTGCCTGGGATCTAAGAAAGAAAATACATGACCAACTAGGGAGAATACAGAATCTACTTCTCAGAAATAGAATATTAAAGATTTCCAAAAATAAAGGAGATGGGATTCCTCAAAACTATGCAAAGGCCTCATGAGAAACCCTAGTTCAGACACCTGCAAGGATCAGAGAACATGCAACAAACTCACCACAGTACAAAATTTCATCTCCTCCCTTCTTCCACACTCCAGTGCTACAGAGGTCATAAATTGAGGTGGGGAGAAGAATACATACAATTGCACAACAGGAAACAATAAGTACTTCGACAATTTTGGTTTGACTTCAGCACATAATCTCTAATAGTCTTGAGCTTGTAGAGAGAGTGAATTTAGTTTAATTCTAGATTAAAGTCGCTTCTGTTATGGGAAACTGACCTTTTTAATTACTGAAATAAGACTTTTTATGACTGAATGTTAACTGAAGATTCATGGCACTTGTCTCAATTTCATCCAAGTGAAGAATTAAACCTGAAAAAATTTAAGTTAGAGTAGAGAATACTAAAATTGTTTTATTATATTTCACATTATCATTATACTTGCTTAGGTAAAATTTTAAACTCTTCAGAGTTCTGTTATGTCTTTCTTTTTTTTTTTTTGAGTTGGGGTCTCACTCCATCACCCAGGCTGGAGTGCAGTGGCATGCTCACAGCCATCTCAACATTGACCTGCTGGGCTCAGGCGATCCTTCTGCCTCAGCCTTCTAAGTAGTCAGAACTATAGGTGCGTGCTACCGTGCCCAGGCAATTTTTTTTATTTATTGTAGAAACCAGGTCTCACCAAGTTGCCTGGACTGATCTTGAACCCGTAGGCTCAGGCAATCCACTTGCCTCGGCCTCCCAGAGTGCTGGGACTACAGGCTGAGCCACTGAGCTTGGCCATGAGTTCTGCTATTTCTAAATGGTTTCTTCTGTATTTTTAGGAAAACTCAACTCAAGGGCTTTCTGAATTCTCAATGAAAAATGATGTACTAGATAATATAATTAGTTGAAATAGACTTTCAGATTTCTCAGAATCTTTATTCTCCAGATGTACTATAATACTAGGTGTCAGCTCGTGCTAGAAGTAGAACAATTCTAGGCCAGAAAGTTCCTCCATGTTACAAAAATGAAAAAAGATGTTGGAGAAAGGCTTTTGTTATTCTGAGAACTGAGTCAGAACTGGGACTGAAAATGTCACTAGGAATTCATGCCCCTAAGTTGTCATGGGCATATATCTTCCTTAAGAAATACCTAAAACTTGGTAATATTACCAACTGAAGTCTACTGTCACTTGCTCTCATATTTTAGGGTTCATATTTTAGCCATGAAGCTAGGACCTATCAAGTATCCACAGCTTATTTTCTTTGATTGACTATTCCCTGGATGTGGTACTTATACGACCTTCAACACAAATGAAATCTTACTTTGAGTTACTTTTAAATTACATTTAAGTAAAATCTTATTTTTAATCATAGTTTAAAAAAAAATAGATAGTTTAAAAAGCCATATACCGCAGGGATAATTGTAAAAACCTGTATTCTCTTGCTCTATCTCTCCTTTCCTTCCTGTGCCCCAGTACCTCTCTCCAGAAGAAACCAATTCCAACCCTTAAATACATCCTCTTGTAGTTATGTCCATATTTGTGTATGTAAGTTGTTATTTCCTGACTTTTTCAGTATGAAGCTATCAATTGACTTCTCTCAAAAAAAGATGGAGATTTAGATTTCATACTAATCCTGCACACCACCTCCAATTTCACACTTCCCTCCTCCCTTCTTCGTATATAGCATGTACATAACAACTTTTACTAGATACTTATTTGGTATTTACTTTAATATGATCATGTAAGTTTTTTTTTTTTTTGAGTTGGAGTCTCACTCTGTCGCTTGTAGCTACAGTTGTAAACTGTTGGTCAGAAAAAAACTGTTCTAGAGTTTTTTTGTTTTTTTTTTCAGTAGAAAAAGTTTAGAAAACTAAAGCTATAAAAGAACTATTAGAGAGACAAGTATTTCAGGAAATTTTCTACCTGTAGTTTACTCTGAAGTTGAGGAGTTCTTAGAGAACACCTGAAGTTTCTGGAAGTTGCAGCTGCTGCTAACAATCATAGATGTGCATGCCCCTAATAGCAGAGTTTCAGAGTACATTAAACGAAAATTGACAAGGTTAATGGGAGAAATGGACAATTTCACAATCATGGTTGAAAAATTTTTTTTTTTTTCTTGAGTTGGAGTCTCACTCCGTTGCCCAGGCTGGAGTGCAGTGTCACACTCACAGCCACTCCAGCATCGACCTGCTGGGCTCCAGCAATCATTCCGCCTCAGCCTTCCAAATAGTCAGAGCTCCAGTTGCGTGCTATCATGCCCAGCTAATTTTTGACTTATTGTAGAAACAAGGTCTTGCCAAGTTGCCCTGGCAGGTCTCGAACCCACAGGCTCAGGCAATCCACTTCCCTTGACCTTTCAAAGTGCTAGGATTATAGGCTGAGCCACTGAGCCCAGCCCATGGTTGGAAATTCTAATACTCAGAAATTGAAAGAACAACTAAGCACAAATTCAGCAAAGGAAGAAGAAGATCTGACCAACATAACCATCTTGACTTAACTGATATTTATAAAAGATTAAAATCACAATGACAGAATGCATAATATTTTATAGATAGACTGACAAAGGAGGGGATACAGAGAAGAAAAAAATTACTAATATCAGCAACGCAAGAGGGGATATCATTATAGAGCATTTAGCTATTTAAAGGATATTAAGAAAATATTAACTTTATGTCAGTAAATTTGACAACCCAGATGAAAAGTGTACATTTTTTGAAAAATATAAATTATTAAAATCGAAACAGAAATGAGAAACACAGACTACTAATACAGAAGCATAAAATTTAAATAGTCCTATATCAATTAAATACATACAATTTATAATTTTAAATTTTCCCATACAGAAAACGTCAGTCCTAGATGGCACCTATTGAATAGTTTTTAAAATACTTATTCATTTTAAAGATGTGGGGTACAGTTCAGGATTAGGTAGATAAGTGGTCATTTTACAGGTAAACTTTGTATCTCCCTTTGGTCCCCTCTTCACCAGATTTGAGGACCATATACCCTTATTGATGTTATCTGCCCTCCCCTGGCAGTTTCCTGCTACTGCCAATCCCTTTCTTTTTTTTTTTTTTTATGAGTTGGAGTCTCACTCTGTCACCCAGACTGGAGTGCAGTGGCCGCTCCCGGCCACCGCAGCCTTGACCTGCTGGGCTCCGGCGATCCTTCCGCCTCAGCCTTCCAAGTAGCCGGAATTACAGGCATGTGCTATCACGCCCAGATGATTTTTTGATTTTTTTTTATTGTAGAGATGAGGTCTCGCTGCCCAGGCGGGTCTCGAACCCGCGGGCTCAGGCAATCCACTCACCTCAGCCTCCCAAAGGCGTGGGATTACAGGTTGAGCCACCGAGCCCGGCCCCTTTCTTACAGTACAATGATACATGTTCTGGGTCCACTTAAGAGTGAGAACATGTGACACTCAGTTCTTTGTTTCTGTGATAGATCACTGAGTATTATAGATTCAAAATCTATCCAAGTTGCAGCAAAATCCATAGTTTTATCCTTCTTTATGGTTGCATAGTATTTCATTGTGCATATGTACCACATTTTAAAAATCCAATTCACTTTTGATGGGCAACTCAGTTGGTTCCATGCTTTTGCTATTGTGAATAGTGCTGCAATAAACATATAGGTGCAGGTATTTTTTAATAAAATGATTTGAGTTCCTCTGGGTGTATTCCCAGAAGAGGGATTGCTGGGCTATATGGAAGCCTGATTTTTAGATTTTTTGGAATTGCCATACTGTTTTCCAAAAACTAGTTTACACTCCCATCAACAGTGTAAAAGCATTCCCTTTCCTTGGTATCCTTTCCAGCATCTGTTGTTTTTTTGGGTTATTGAAGATGGCCAGTAATCCTGACTAAAGTAAGGTGGTATCTCAGTGTGGTTTTAGTTTGCATTTCTTTGATGATTAATGAGGTTGAACATTTTTTATGTATCTGTAGCTGCTCATATGTATTCATTTGAGAAGTGTCTATTAATATATTGTGTTAATAGGGCCGATTGTTTTGCTTTTCCTTTCAGCATGCTTGAGTTCCTTATAGGTCCTGGATATTAGGCCTTTGTCAGATATACAGTTGGCAAATATTTTTTCCCATTCTGTGAGCTTTCTCCCCACTCTCTTGATGATTTCCTTTGCTTTATAGAAGTTTTTCAGTTTGATGAGGTCCCACTTGTTTATCTTGTCTCTTATGGCATGGACTTTAGGGTTTTGATTAGGAATTGGTTGCCTATTCCAATTTCCGTAAGGGTGTTTCCTGCATTTTTAAAGAGTTTTATAATTTGAGGTTTTACATTTAGGTCTTTAATCCATTTAGAGTTGATTTTTGTGTATAGTGATAGATAGGGGTCTTGTTTCAATCATCTGCATGTGGTCAGCCAGTTTTCCCAGTACTATTTACTAAATTGGTTCTCCTCTCTCCAGTGGTTGGTGAGGGGGCTTTGTTGAAGATGATTTGGTTGAGAAATTGGGGTTTTGCTTCCATAATCTCTATCCTGTCCATTGGTTTATATGACTGTTCTTGTGCAAATACTAGGTTGTTTTGGTTATTGCAGGCTTATAGTAAAATTTAATGTCTGGAAATGTGATTCCCCCTGCTTTATTTCTTTTGCTAAGGATTGTTTTGACTATTCATGGTCTTTTATGTTTCCATTATGTATTTTTGTACTGTTGTTTCCAGGTCTGAGACGAATGATGATGATAATTTAATGGGTATTGTGTTAAATATGTAGATTGCCTTGGGTAAGATGGACATTTTTTTTTTTTTTTGAATTGGAGTCACACTCCATTTCCCAGGCTGGTGTGCAGTGGCATGTTAAGGCCACCCCAGTGTTGACCTGCTGGGCTCCGATGATCCTTCTGCCTCAGTCTTCCAAGTAGCCGGAACTACAGGTGCACACTACCACACCTGGCTAATTTTTATTTATTTATTTATTGTAGAGACGAGGTCTCACCAAGTTGCCTAGGCTGGCCTCAAACCCGTGGGCTCAGGCAATCCACTCATCTTGGCTTCCCAAAGTTCTGGGGTTACAGGTTGAACCACTGAGCCCAGCCAGGATGGACATCTTAACAATGTTGATTTTTCCAATCCATGAGCATGGCACATTTTCCCATTTGTTTGTGTCTTCTTTAATTTCTTTGAGTAGCGTTTTATAGTTTTCATTGTAATGGTCTTTAACCTCTCTGGTCAGGAAGATGCCGAGATATTTATTTTGTGTGTGTGTGTGTGGTTATTGTGAAAGGGATTGTGCTTTTTGTTGGGTTCTCTGCCTGTTTGTTAAAGTTGTATAAGAATGCAATTGTCATTTGCATATTTATTTTGTACACTGAGAATTTGCCAAAGTCCTTTACCAGTGCAAGGAGGTTTTTGACAGGTTCTATTGGGTTTTCAAGGTATAGGATCATATCATGAGCAAAGAGGGATAACTTAACCTCTTTTCTTATTTGAATAACTTTGGTTTCCTTCTCTTGTTTGATTGCTCTAGCCAGGACTTCTAACATTATGTTGAGCAGGAGGGGGACAGAACATCCTTGTTATTGTCCAGTTTTTAGGTGAAATGCTTCCAGTTCCTGTCTGTTTAGCAATATGTTGACTGTGAGTTTATTATAGATAGCTCTTACGGTTCTGAGGTATGTTCTTTCTATGCTTAGGTGTTCAAAGATTTTTGTCTAGAAGGAATGCTAGATTTTATCAAAAGCTTTTTCTGTGTCTAATAATATGATTGTGTGGTTCCTGTGTTTACATCTGTTGATGTATTTAATTACATTTATCAACTTGTGAATATGGAACCAGTCCTGCATCCAGGGATGGATCCTACTTGGTCATGATGGATGACTTTTAAGATGTGTTTTTCTATCTGATTTGCTAGAATCTTGCTGATAATTTTTGCACCTATGTTCATGGGGGATATTGGCCCTAAGTTCTCTTTCTTTGTTGCATCTTTACCTGGCTTGGGTATCAGTGTGATGTTAGCTTCATAAAATGATTTGGGGAGTGTTTCATCTTTCTTAAGTGCCTGGAATGCTTTCAGTAGGATTGGTATCAGCTCCTCCTTGTATGTTTTGTAGCATTCTGCTGGAAAGCCATCTGGTCCAGGGGTTTTTTTTTGGGGGGGGAGGGTAGTTTTCTTATGACTGAGTCAATTTTCTGGATAGTTATCAGTCTACTTAGGGTCTCAATTTCTCTTTGTTTTAACCTTGGGAGGTTGTGTGATGTCAGGAAGTCCTCCATTTCATTTAGGTTATCAAGTTTGTTTCCATACATATGTGCATAGTAATCTCTGATAATCTTTTATATTTCTTCAGTCAGTTGTGACTTGATGTTTTGTATTTCTTTTGTGTTTATTTGGGCTTTTACTCACTTTTTCTTGGTCGATCTGGTGAGGGATCTGTCAGTCTTGTTTATCTTTTCAAAGAACCAACTTTTTGTCTTGTTGATTTTTTTCTATGATATTTGTGCCTTCTATATCCCATATTTGGGCTTTTACTTTGGTGATCTGAATTCTTCTGCTGAAGTTAGGGTTTTGTTGGTCTTGTCTTTCCAGCTCTCCTAGGTGATTTATTAGGCTATTAACTTGTGATCTTTCTATTTCCTTGATGTGTGTTCATAGTGATATAAATTCCCCTCTTGGTGCTTTCATGGCATCCCAGATGTTTTGGTATGATGTGTCATTATTTTCATTTGTTTCCAGGAATCTTAATTTCTGCTTTGATTTCTGTGTTGACTTACTAGTTGTTCAGGATCATGCTGTTTATTGTCCATGTCTTTGTGGAGTTTTGAGGTAATTTTGTTGTCATTGATACTTATTTTTATTCCACTGTGGTCTGAGAAGGTGCATGGCAGTATTTTGATCTCATAAATTTTGTTTATGCTTGATTATAACCAAGAATGTGATCGATCTTGGAGTATGTTCCATGTGGTGATGAGCAGAATGTATATTCTGTGGTTGTTGGGTGGAGTGTTCTGTAGGTATCTATTAAGTCTATTTGTTCAAGCATCATGTTGAAGTTCCAGATCTCCCTATTGGTTTTTTGTTGTTGTTTGTTTGTGGGTTTTTTTTTTTTTTTGCCTCAAATATCTTTTAGGGTTGTTAGTGGAGTATTTACATCTCCAGCTATGATAATATTAGTGTCAATCTTTTTTAGTTTACTTAGTAACTGTTTTATAAAAGCGAGTGTTCCTGTGTTGAGTGCATATATGTTTAGAATGGATATTTGGATATTTCTTGTTGATAATTGAACCCTTTATCATTATGTAGTGTCCTTTCGTATCTTTAAAATTTTTTGATAGCTTAAATGTTATTTTATCTGTTATTAAGATTGTGACTTCTGCTTTCTTCTGTTTTCCATTTGCCTGATAATTTGTTTTCCATCCTCTAACTTTGAGTCTGTGAGTTTCCATTCTGGTGAGGTGTG
This sequence comes from Carlito syrichta, assembly GCF_000164805.1. Classification (NCBI taxonomy): domain Eukaryota; kingdom Metazoa; phylum Chordata; class Mammalia; order Primates; family Tarsiidae; genus Carlito; species Carlito syrichta. The sequence goes on from NW_007255537.1 coordinate 21,031, forward strand.
TCTCCTGGAGACCACATATTGATGGGTCATGGATTTTTTCCAGTTTGCATTCTATGTCATTTCAGTGGTACATTGAGTTCATTCACATTCAGGCTGACTTTTGAGATGTGAAGCTTATCTCTGTTATGAAGCTGTTATAACATTTTTAGTGTTTATTTGATTTTTGTTTGTTGGTTTTCTTTTGTTTTTTGGGTTGATGTGTATGTGTACTTTCAATTTTGCAGTCCTGATACATGCTGTGTTAGTTTTTGTTTTCCTGAATTCTTGGGAAGAGCATGGTCATTCTTTATTTTCTTTCTTCTGTGCTTGATACCTTCTTAAGTGTCTTTTGTAGAGCTGGTCTGGAGGCAGCATAGACTCTTAGGGATTGAATGTCTGTCTGGGAAGGGTTTTATTTCTTCATCACTGATGAAGCTTAGCTTAGCTGGGTAGGAAATTCGTGGTTGGAATTATTTATCTTTGAGACTTTTGAAGATTAGACTCCAGTCTCTTCTAGTCTGTAGTGTTTCTGTCGCTAAGTCTGCTGCTTTTCTAATTGATCTTCCCTGGGAAGTAATCTGACCTTTCTCTTTCACTACCTTTAGGATTTTTTCTTTTATACCTACTTTGTGTAAGCAAATTACTATGTGTCTAGGAGTTGGTCTTCTCTTTTATTACCTTCCAGAGGTTTTCTGAATCTCTTATGTTTGGATGGTTGCGTCTCTGATGAGATACAGAAAGTTTTAATGGATAACCTCATGGAATTTTTGTTCCAGGCTGTTCTTATTCTTCTTTTCTACTTCAGGGATACCAACTAGTCATAAATTCAGTCTTAATGTAATCACACATCTCTCAAAAGCTTTGTTCCATCTTTTAAAGCTTTCTTTCTATGCTTTTACCTGGGTTAGTTCTATATTTTGGTCTTCAAGCTCTGAGATTCCTTCTTCTGCCTGGTTAATTCTGCTTTCCATGCTTGTCAGTTTATTATTAATTTCATTTACTGTATTCTTTATAGCTTGTATCTCAGTAATTTATTATTTCATGCTTTATTCTTGCCTTTCTTTGTTCTTATTTATCTACCCATTCCTTGATATCTGCATTTGCAGTCTGAGACCAGTTGATCTGGGCACTCTTTATTGTTTCAATTCCAAAGGTGTATTCTCATGCAGTATCCTTTTTGGATTTTGTGGGGTACCTGTGTTTTTTCTTTGATTTATCTTCATTTATGATGGATTTTTCTTTTTCATTCTACTTTCATTGCTTATTGAGAGAGGGAGTAGTTTTCACTTCTTTTTGCTCAACTCCCTATTCTTCCTTTGGTAAAACCTATGGATTTGTTTGATTTGGAAGCTGGGTTGGGGTGAGGAGCTGTGTTGTCCTTTTGTAGATTGATATTTGAATAAAGTGTGTTGGGGAGTGCTAGGATTTGAAACTGCCTGCACATCACAATGTTCACTGAGTGGAGGTGTGGGCTCCCAGGGATCCACTTCCCACCACCTTACAGTATGTCCATGCTTTGAGAAGTATGTATCTCCCCTGAGTACAAAATAACATAAGGGAAAGGAAAGGAACTAAGAAAGAGAGAAGGGAGAGGAAAGGGCAATGAAGAGAGTGAAGAAGAGATGGAGAAACAAACAAACCAGCAAAGAAGTGAGAAAAAAGAAAAAAAAGGAGACAAAAGAAAGGAAAAATGAAAACCAACAATATGAGATTTTTACACTCATATATGCCCCTATGTGAAAAAAGGAGTAAAACAAACAAACAAACAAAACTAATGTAATCCTTGAGTGCCCTCTTGTGTCAGTTTCTGAAGCTACAATTTCCTTATAGGCATGACCCATTAACTTCTGCTCTTGGGCCGTGGCAGAGGGGAGGAAGTTCTGACTTCTAGATCTGTCCCCCTGTTCACCATGCATTGGAGGGGGAGAGTGTGAATTACCCTCAACTGATCTGCCTTTGTTCAGCTCTCTCCATGTGTGCTGATCAGGATGCTCTCTACCTGGTTCATACTCTCACAAATCACTGGAAACAGGGAGCTGGGCAGGTCTGGGGTGGTGGCTCACACCTATTATCCCAGCATCCTGGGAGGCAGAAGTGGAAGGACTGTCTGAGTCCAGGGGCCCAAGATCAGCCTGGGCAAACTAGCAAGACCTCTTCTCCACAGCAAATAATAATAATAATAATAATGATAAAAACAGCTGGACATGGTTGAACATACCTATAGTTCCAGCTACTTGGGAGGCTGAGGTAGAAGGATTGTGTGAGCATAGAGGACCAAGGCTGTGGTGGCCATGAGGGTGACATTGCAGTCCAACCTGTGTGGCAGTGTGAGATGGACCACTTTAAAACTCATCACCATTTATCCACAGTGGGCTGAATTCTTTGTCTCCAGTTGCAACTGTAGACCCAAAAGTGATTTATTTAGCTAAGGAAATGGGGCACCTGGGTCTCCTTGCTGGGCCTTTCCCTCTGGGGATACAGTGTGCAGGGTGTTCTCTTTGGGTTGGCAGTGAGTTACCACAGAGAAGTGCTGGATTCACCCTTCAATCTTAGGTAGTAGCTTTACTGTGCATGTGGGCAGGCCAGAGATTGTCTCCATTTGGGTACCAAGACAAATGTGGTAGGGAACTCCCAGCATCTTGTCCTCTGTTGGGACTTAGTGGCTAGTTTCTCTGGTGTATTTTCTCCACAGTTCCTGCGGCTGATGTCTGATTTGGCAACAAAGGCTGTGGTGGTGGGCAGTGCTGGTAGAAGTTATTTTTCATCACTTTCTTCTGGGTTTGGTCTCTGAGATGGTGCCTGACTCTGGGCTGTGGATTGTACTGGGAAGCGAGTTGCTGTGTGGGACAGACACCTCAGCAGGAGAGCTTAGGCTGCTTGTTCCCATGTTCTCACTCAGACACCCGCACACCCACTTGCTGACACACTTGCATGCATAATCATCCCTGCACCCACTCATTTAACCAGAAACTCATGCACTCTGACCAACTCTGTCACCATATTGGTGGAGCTCCTTCTATTGAATATTTAAAGAAGAAAACTAAGTGACTCTTTAAAAATCTTTCAAAAACGAAATGGGGAAATGTTCAACTTATTTTATGAGGCCACTATCACCCTGTTACCAAAAAATTTTATAAAAGACAGAACAACAGACTAGTATTCCTCCTGAACATAGATATAAAGATCCTTTAAATTTTTTATTTATTTAAAAAATGTGGGGTATAATTCAGGGTTAGGTATACAAATGTTCATTTTGCAAGTACCCTTGTTGATGAGGTGTGCTCCACTCCCCTGGCAGTTTCCCACTACTGCCAATCCCACCTACCTTCCCCTGTCAGTTTTCCCCTACTGCCACTACCTTTCTTATAGTATTATGATAATTGTTCAAGGTCTGCTTATCAGTGAGAACATGTAGTACTCAGTTCTTTGCTTCTGGGGTAGATCACTCAGTATTCTAGACTCTAAGTTCATTCAAGTTGCTGTGAAGTTCATAATTGTGTCCTTCTTTATGACTACAAAATATTCCATTGTGTATATGTGCCACTTATTTAAAAAAATCCAGTCCTCTTTTGATGGGCATCATGTTTGGTTCCATGTTTTTGCTATTGTGTATAATGCTGCAAAAAGCATGTGTGTGCAGGCGTCTTTTTCACAGAGTGATTTGAGTTCCTCTGGGTATATTTCCTGCAGGGAGATTGCAGGGTCCTATGGAAGATCGATTTTTTAGATCTTTAGAAATTGCCCCACTGTTTTCTGCAGAGATTATACTAGTTTACCCTACCACCAACAGTACAGAAGTATTCCCTTTTCCCCACATCCTCTCCAACATCTGTTGTCTTTGAAATTATTGATGATGGCTATCCTGACTGGAGTTAGGTGGTATCTCAGTGTGGATTTAATTTGTATTTCTTGATGACTAGTGAGGCTGGGCATTATTTCATGTATCTGTTGGCTGCTTGTATGTCTTCCTTTGAGAAGTGTCTATTCATCTTTTGCCCACTTTGTAATGGGCCTGTTTGTTTTTTTCTTTTCACCACATTTAAGTTTCTTGTAGATCCTAAATGTTAGGACTTTGTCAGATATACAGTTGGCAGATATTTTTCCCAGCGTGTGGGCTGTCTCACTGCTCTCTTGATGGTTTCTTCAGCTTTGCAGGAGCATTTCAGTTTGATGAGGTCCCATTTGTCTGTCTTATCTCATATGGCATGGGCACTTGGAGTTTTGATCAGGAATTGGTTGCCAGTTCCCATTTCTGTAAGGGTGTCTCCTGCATTTTCTAAGGCTCTTATAATTTGCGGTTTTATGTTTAGATATTTGATCCATTTAGAGTTATTTTTGTGTATGGTGGTATGCAGGGGTCTTATTTCAGTCTTCTGCATGTGGCCAGTCAGTTTTCCCAGCAGCATTTACTGAATAGATTCTCCTCTCCCCAGTGGTTGATAGTGAAGGCTTTGTTGAAGATGAGTTGAGATGAGTTGGCTGAGAAATTGAGTTTTAGCTTCTGAATCTCTATACTGTTCCATTGGTCTATATGTCTGTTCCTGTACCAATAACAGGCTGTTTTTATTATTGAAGTTTTATGATAAAGCTTAAAATCTGGGAGTGTGATACCTCCCGCTTTTTTTTTTCTCCCTGAAGATCATTTTGGCTATTTGCAGTCATTTATGTTTCCATATGAATTCCTGTATTGTTGTTTCCAGGTCTGAGAAGAATGTTGCTTGCATTTTAATGGGTATTATGATAAATCTGTAGATTGCCTTTAGTAGGATGGACATCTTAACAATGCTGATTCTTCCAATCCATGAGCATGGAATATTTTTTGCATTTGTTTGTGCCATGTTTGATTTCTTTGAGCAGTGGTTTGTATTTTTCATTGTAAAGTTCTTTCACCTCTCTGGTTAGGAAGATGCCAAGGTATTTCATGTTTCTGCAGCTGTTGTGAATGGGACTGTGCTTTTTATTGGGGTTTCTGTTTGTTTATTATTGGTTTATAGGAATGCGGCTGTCTTTTGCACATTTATTTTTTACCCCGAGACTTCATCAAAGTCCTTTATCAGTGGAAGGAGGTTTCTAGACAGATTCTCTTGGGTTTTTGAGTTATAAGATCATGTTATCTGCAAAGAGGGATAACTTAACTTCCTCTTTTCCTATTTGGATACCCTTGATTTCCTTCTCTTGTCTGATTGCTCTAGGACTTCCAATACTATGTCCAACAGGAGGTGTGAGAGTGGGCATTCTTGTCTTATGCCAGTTTTCAGGGTAAATGACTCCAGTTTCTGTCTGTTTAGCAATATTTTGTCTGAGGGTTTCTCGTAAATGGCTCTTACTATTTTGAGGTATGTTCACTCTATGCCTAGATGTTCGAGGGTTTTTATCATGAAGGGGTGCAAGATTTTATCAAAAGCTTTTTCTGCATCTAATAATATAATTATGTGGCTTTTGTTTTTACATCTGTTAATGTATTTAATTACATTTATGGTCTTGTGGATGTTGAACCAGCTCTGCATCTCGGGGATGAAGCTGACTTGGTCATGATGGATGATTTTTGAGGTGTGTTGTTGGACCTGGTTTGCTAGAATCTTGTTGAGAATTTTAGCATCTATGTTCATCAAGGATATTGGCCTGTAGTTCTCTTTTTTTGTTGAATCTTTACCTGATTTGGTTATCAATGTGATATTAGCTTCATAAAATGATGGGGAGAGTTCCATCATTCTGAATTGCCTGGAATACTTTCAGTAGGATTGATATCAGCTCCTCTTTATATATTTTGTGGAATTCTCCTGGAAAGCCATCTGGTCCAGGGCTTTTTTTTTTTTTTGTAGGTTGTTTGTTTATGATACAGTAGATTTCTTGGATTGCTATTGGTCTATTTAGGTCTCGATTTCTTCTTTCAACCTGGAGAGGTTTGTGTGATGTCAGAAGTTTCTCCATTTCATTTAGGCTTTCAAATTTATTTCCATACAATCATACATGCTAATCTGTGATAACCTTTTATATTTTTTCAGGTCAGTTGTGACTTGATTTTTTGCATTTCTGGTTGTGTTTATTTGGATTTTTTTTTCTCTTTTTCTTGGTCAATCTAGCTAGGGGGTCTATCAGTCTTGTTTATCCTTTCAAAGAACCTGCTTTTTGTTTCATTGATTGTTTTTGTATTATATTTTTGTCTTCTCTGTCCTGAATTTGGGTTTTTATTTTGGTGATCTGAATTCCTCTGCTATAGTTAGAGTTTTGGTGGCTTTTCTTTTCCAGCTTCCTTAGGTAATTTGTTAGGCTGTTAACTTGTGATCCTTCCATTTTTTAATGTGTGTTTGTTGGGATATGAATTCCTCTCTTAGTACTTATTTCATGATATCCCAGAGATTTGGGTAAGATGTTTCTTCATTTTTATTTGTTTCCAGGAATCTTTTAATCACTTTTTGATTTCTTTGTTGATTCAGGAGTTGTTCAGCCTCATGTTGCTTAGTGTCCATTTCTATGTGGGTTTGGGGGGAACTTTGTTGGTATTGATATTTATTTTTATTCCACTGTGGTCTAAGAAGGTGCATGGCAGAATTTCAATCTTATGGAATTTGTTTATGCTTGATTTATGGCCTAGGATGTGGTTAATCTTAGAGTATGTTCCATGTGGTTTTGAGTAAAATGTATATTCTGTGGTTGTTGAGCGGCATGTTCTATAGGTATCAATTAAATCCATTTGGTCAAGCATCACATTGAGGTTCTGGGCCTCCTTGTTGATTTTTTGGGTCTTGATCATCTGCCTAGTGTTGTTAGTAGGCAGCTATGATAGTGTTAGAGTCAATATCTTTTTTTAGTTTACCTAGAAGCTGCTTTATTAAAGTTGGTTCTCCTATGTTGGGTGCATATATGTTTATCCCCAAGCTCTGAGGTTCTTTCTTCTGCTTGGTTAATTCTGCTTTCCATGCTTGTCAGTTTACTATTTATTTCAATCACAGTATTCTTTACTGCTGTTATCTCAGTTATCAACTCCTCACTATTTTCCTCTTGTCTCTTCTCAATTCTTTTTATTCTCTCTATTAATGTACTGATGTCTGGGTTTGTAGCATGTGACCAGTCATTCTGGGGACTCTTCATTGTTTGCATTCCAAAGTCTGTTTTCTCAGTGACTGACCTTCCAGGGGTCTGTGTGAGACCTAAATTCTTCTTTTGGTTTTTCTTCATTTGTGTAGATTTTCTTCCCCACTTTTTTTCACCCTCTTATTTAATTCTGTTGTTCAGGGATGGAGGGGTTGCTTTTGCTCTGTTTGCTCAATCTCCTATTCTTACTAATGTGAGTCCTCTAGCTTTGTTCAATTCTGAAGCTGGACTGTGGGTTGGGGGTTGTACTTTTTTGCAGTTTTGAGATTTAATTGAAGGGGGAGCTATGATTCAAAATCTATCTGCAGATCCCAGTATCCACCAACAGGTATATGGGTAGCCTGGAAACCACTTCCCATTGCCTTGCAATCTGTCCATGCAGTGGGGTCATATGTTTGCTCCCTGAAAGCAAAATGAGGTACAAAAAAGAAAAAGAATGAAAGAGGGAAGGGTGGGGGAAGAGGAAGGAGAAGAGAGAGAAGAGTAATAGGGAAAACAGACAAACATACTGACTAATAAATGAAAAGAGCCACAAAGACAGAAAAGAATAAAAAGACTAAAACACAGACAATCTTCCAGACATATAAGCCAACCAACCTCCTATTGATGTACCATTCCCCTACACAAACAGGAAGTCTAAATAAAAAAGGGGAAAAAAATGGGCAAAACAAACAGAAAATAATAAAAATAAAAAAATAAAAACAAAGGAACCAGACTTGTTCTGAGATTGTTCCTGTAAGTCCCCAATGTCCTTTCAGCTCTGCTCTCTAGCTCTCATCACAGGCTAGTAGGGTTGCTCACAGCTAGGGTCAGATATCCCAGGCCTGCTGTAGAAGGAGGATGGGTCAGATCTGGACTCAGTCGACTTGCTGCCTGTCAAGTCTGTCACTCAGATCTGACCTGTCTCTGTCTGATCTAGCATGGGGGAGGGGTTTCTGTCTCTCCTAGTTTGATTGAATTACCTCAGGTCCCAAGTTGGAGGTTGGGCGGAGCTTGGCAGCGCTGGGTGGGGCAATGCAGGTATCTGCCTGGTCCTAAGACAGAGAAAATAGCTGCAGTTGGTGGTTCTCCTCCGGGCATGGGCCTCCTCCATAGCTCTCCCTGATCCTTTCTCTCCACTGAACGGACTCAGGGCTTCAGCTGATCTCTGGTCCTGCTGTGGCTGGGGGCCGAGCTGGGGGAGGCGAAGTGTGAGATGGTCAGGTGCTGCAGGTCAGCATGGCACAGGGTAGCTTGGGGTGGGGCAGGACAGTGCAGCTGGTGAGGGAGACTGGAGCTCCACAGGGCTGGGAGCGAAGGGCTGCCCTGGGTGGGGTAGTGGCAGCAGTGGCAGCAACCATAACAGCAGAGCAGTCTTTATGGACACTTACTTTTGTGAAGACTCTCACAGTTCAACCTGTTCTGTTGCCATCGCATATATGTTTATGTTGGGTATTTCTTGTTGATGGATTGAACCTGTTATCATTATGTAGTGACCTTTATATTTTTAAATTTTTGACAGCTTAAAGAGTATTTTGTCTGATATTAAGATCTCAACTCCTGCTTTCTTTTGTGTTCTGTTTGCCTGAAAACTTATTTTCCATTCTCTTACTCTGAGTCTGTGAGTGTCCTTTCTGATGAAATGAGTCACTTGGAGACAACATATTGTTGCATCATAATGTTTTATCCAATTTGCCATTCTATGTCTTTTTCGGTGGTGCATTTAGGCCATTCCCATTCAGGTTACTTATTGAAATGTGAGAGTTTATCCCTGTCATGAGGTTCTTATAGAGTTTGTTGTTGTTGCTGGTTTTTGTTTTTTTATTTGTTTGTTATCCTACTTTTGATTTGATTTATGTGTGTCTTCTATCTTTTTCCTTCATTCATTGTCATTTTTTGCCCCCTTCTGTGTTTAATACTTTCTTAAGTGCTTCTTATAGAGCTGGTCTGGAGATGGCATAAACTCTTAGGGACTGAATGTCTGGGAAGGATTTTAATTCTTCATCACTGATGAAACTTAGCTTAGCTGGGTAGGTGATTATTGATTGAAACTGTTTATCTTTGAGAATTGGACTCCAATTTCTCCTAGCCTAAAGTGTTTCTGTAGATAAGTTTGCTGCTATTCTAATTGGTCTTCCTCAATAGATAGTCTGACCTTTCTCTCTTGCTGACTTTAGGATTTTTTCTTTTATCCTTGTTTGTTTAGGTGAATTCCTATGTGTCTAGGAGTTGGTCTTCTCATTTTTTGTATTACAGGTGTATTCTGGATCTCTTATGTTTGAATGGCCACATGTCTGATGAGATGAGGAAAGTTTTAGTGGATAAGTTTATGGAATGTTTGTTCTGGGGTGGTCTCTGTCTCTCTATCTGCCTCAGGTATTCCAACTAATCTTAGGTTCAGCCTCTTGATATAATAACTGCTCATCTCTTGGAGGCTTGTTCTGTCTTTTTTTTTTTTTTAAGCTTCTTTTCTATGTTTTTGACAGTTTGATTTAGTTCCAGATTTTGGTCCTCAAGCTCTGAGATTCTTTCTTTTACTTGGTTAATTCTGCTTTCTATGCTCATCAGTTTGTTATTTATTTAATTCATTTTTTTCTTTATTGCTGCTATCTCAGTTATCAACTCCTTCATTCTATCTTCTTTTCTCTCTTCATTTCTATTTATGCTTTCTATTAAAATCTTGATATCTGGGTTTGTGGTTTAAGACCAGTCATTCTGGGGGCTATTCATTGTATAAGTTTGAAAATCTGTATTTCAGTTGTCCTCCCAGGAGTCTGTTTGGAACTCACATTCTTCCTTTGGTTTTTCTTCATTTGTGTAGGTTTTCCTCCTCATTTTTTTTAACCTCTTCTTTAATCTGTTGTTCAGTGATGGGGGGATAGCTTTTACTTTTGTTTGCTTGGTCTCCTATTCTTCCTTATGTAGACCCTCTGGCTTTGTTTAATTTTGAAGCTCAACTGGAGATGGATGTGCCTTTTGCAGTTTTGAGATTTAATTAAGGGGGAGCAGTGATTCAGAAGCTATCTGCAGATCCTGGTATCTGTTGAGAGGTGTGTGGACCTCCTGGAACCCACTTCTCACTGCCTTACATTCGGTCCATGCAGTGGGGTTTCTGTTTGCCTCCAAAAGCAAAATGAGATAAGAAAAGGGAAAAGAATGGAAAAAGGAAAAAGAAAGTTGAAAGGAAGGTGGAGAGAGAGATGGAGAAGAGAGAAAACAGACAGGTGTACCAACTAACAAATAATCAGAGAAACAAACAAAGATCGAAAACAAATAAACAAAATCATATACAAAGAAAAAAAACCTGTTGATATACTTGCCCTCAAAAATGCCCATACACAAACAGAAAATCTTAAAAAAAAAAAACATTAAAGTAACAAAAGAAAGCAAGTACAAAAATGTAAACAAAAACAGAAAGAGAGAAGACAAAAACCCCAAAGCTAAAATAGAAAACAGACAAAAAATCCAACTCCTACCCCAAAAAACACTTGTTCTGTGGCTGTTTCTGTAACTCCAGGTCTCTTTGGCTGCTACCACATTGAGGAGTGGCTCCGGTCACCAGCCTGTCCCCTCCACTCTCAGCACAGGCTGATAGGGTTGTTGTTAGTGTGGGTCAGTTGTCCCATGGACTACTGTGGGAGGAGGGTGGATCAGATCCACACTCACCCAGCTAATCTGCTGCTGTTGCTGCTGTCATTCTCCCACTCAGTTCTGGAGCGTCTGTGCCTGTTGCAGCATGGGGGAGGGGCGTCTGTCTCTCCAAGATAGATGAAGGGATAGACTCTAGGTCCCAGGTTGGAGGCTGGACAGAGCTGAACGTGGCAATGCAGGTCTCTCCCTGGTCTTGGGACAGAGGAGATGGCACCGGTTGGCATCTCCTCATTGGTGGTGGCGTTCCATTCCAGATTTTCACGCCCTGCCTTCTCCATAGTTTCTGGGGCTCATTCCCAGTCTGCTGCCACAGGTGATATCATGGGCCTGGTGCCAGATGGTGAGGAGCAGCTGTTCTCTGCTGCCTTCTCTCAAGAAAGTCCCAAGAAGGGCAGAGGATTCTGTGCACTGGGGTCGTCTCCAATCTCAGAGCAGTGGTGGGTTGCAGTCATCTCCAGAAGAGAGTCTCAGGTGCATGAACTCAAGTCTCCCTTCAGACAGACTTTCACTCACCCACTGGCACACACCCACTCATGCGGAGAGTATTTAGGGACACTCACTCTTGTGGAAATGCTTACACTCTGACCTGTTCCACCGCCATTTTACCTCATCCCTCATTTTATCTAAAGATCCTTTAAAAAAAAAACAAACCTTGGTAAATTGAATCTAACAGTATTTATAACTATGGGTAGTAGGAGGAGAAGGGTTCATTCTAATTAAGCAAGATTGCTTTTATATTTGAAAATAAATTAGCGTAATTCACAAAAAGAATAAAATAATCACTTCAAAACTTGCAGCAAAACTTTTGACAAAATTCAACACTTATTCATGATTTCAAAAATTTAAGTAAATGATAGTTGTTAGAAAGAAAATTTATCAGTCTGATTAAGACCAAAAAACTACTGCAAACATCATACTCAGTGATGAAAAGTTCAATGTTCTCTATCTAAGATCAAGAATAAGTTAGGAATTTCTGCTTTAGCATTTCTATATTTATTATTTTAATAGAGAGTCTAGACAGTGTAGTAAAGTGCGAAAAAAGTATACAGATTGGAACAGAAAAAGCAAAATATTATTTGCAGACAACATGGGCTTAAGTAACCTACAAAAAAGCAAAACAAATGAACAAGGTTGCAGGATATAAGGTCAATATGCCAAAGCCGATAGTATTTCTATATAGTAACAATACATATTTAGGAAATGAGATAAAACATACCATTTATACTAGCATAAAATTAGGAATAAATTTAATAAATGATGTCCAAAACATTCCAAGTGTAATTAATAAGTAGATATATGTATGTTCAACAATTTAAAGACTTAGTATTGTTAAGATACCAATTCTACCTATAGTAATCTATAGTCAGTGAAATACCAATCAAACTATTAACAAATCTTTTTTCTTTGTTTTAAAGAAATTGACAAGATGATTTTAAAATTTATATTGATAGGCAAAAGATCTGGCACATTCGAAACAACGTTTAAAAAAAGAAATCAGGTTAAAGAGCACATACTACCTGGTGTCAAGACCTACTATAAAGCTATTGTAATCAAAACAATGTGGGATGGTATAAAAAGAGACACGATGCTCTATGGAACAATATGCAGACTTAAGAAATAAACCCAAACTTATATATTTAATTAAGTTTCCACAAAGTCACAAGGTATTTCCATGGAAAAAATATATTCTTTTCAATATATGCTGCTGAGAAAAATGAGGTATCTATTTGGGAAAAAAAATAACCTGGATCATCGTCTTATGGTAAACACAAAAGTTAACTTGTAATGGATTGTAGACTTATATGTAAGTGTGAAAACTCTTAAAGTTTTAGAGAAATAAATAACTAGGGTTTGAAGAGGGAGAGAATGAAAATAGTGGGAGTGTTAGTTGTAGCTAAAATATATTATTTTAAAAATAATCTGAAAACATTTGCAGCTAAATGTTACAACTATGAAACTTGAATGAGGCTCTATGAATGTTTGTAATATTCTGGTCTGTGATTTTTTTACATGTATAAAATATTTCATGACTAAAATATAATAATGAATTATAATAAAGAACAGTAACGACTTAATATTGTCAACTATGTATAAAATAATATAGTTTTATAGTTAAAATTCTAGGCAGATAGATTTGACTATGAAAAACTCAAAATTTGTGTATGGTAAAACCCACTATAAATATAATTAAAAGACAAAATTGTATACTAGTTTGCAACACATACAAGAGTCAAAAGGTTGGTAAACTTAAAATATAGAGAATCTGCCGGGCTCGGTGGCTCAGCCTGTAATCCCGCGCCTTTGGGAGGCTGAGGTAAGTGGATTGCCTGAGTCCGCGGTTTCTTTACCCGCCTGGGCAGCGAGACCTCATCTCTACAATAAATCAAAAAATCAGTCGGGCGTGGTAGCGCATGCCTGTAATTCCGGCTATTCGGAAGGCTGAGGCGGAAGGATCACTGGAGCCCAGCAGGTCGAGGCTGCGTTGGCCAGGAGTGGCCACTGCACTCCAGTCTGGGCGACAGAGTGAGACTCCAACTCAAAAAAAAAAAAAAAAATATATATATATATATATATATAGAGAGAGAGAGAGAGAATCTTTAAAATCATACTAAAAGGTGCCAATAGAAAAAAATGAACCAACAACATTAATAATAAATTCAAAAAAATACAAATAGATGCAAAAATGGTTATTTTGCTAGTGATTGAATTTTCATGATAGAGACCACATTTTGTTTATCTGTTGAACCAGGGTAAAACAGATGATGATCATTTTTGGCTAGGCTGTGAGAAATTCTCAGCCTTATATCTGCTTCTGAAGATAAGTTGGTACAATCCCTTTCTCAGGCATTTTGGCAAAATGTAAAAAGATTGTTAAAAACATTATACAATTTGACCCAGAAATTTCACTTCTAGGTGACAGTATATCATTGAAATAGGCTATTTCCTGGAACTAGAATTCCTTAGCTCTTTGAGCCTCAGTTTCCCTAATCTGTAAAATTTAAACAAATTGTAAGTAAATTGTGATGCTTACATATGTAAATACACATAAAGACAACTTAGAATAGTATTTATCACACAGCCACAGTGAGTATGATATAAATGTTTGTTTCTTCTTTTCCTTCTCATCTTTTTGCCAGAATAAGAGTTTCAGCCCACGTTTTCCTGACTTCTAACTTTGATTCTGAAGGGCAGTTTCTCTCCCAGGGTAGCCTCTGCAATATCTTCTTGGGCCTCTGCTTGACCCATCAACCAGACTCTGAATGTTTCTGAGTTACAGTTTCTGCCCTTTGTGAACCCTGACCCTACCTCCCTTTCGTGCCATTTAATTATCAGGACTCTTTCTAAGGCACTCATTCCCTGCACTTATTTCTATCTGCCCAGACATTAACCCTGGCCTGGCAACTTGCTTTCCTGCTTGGGTTCTTGACTTTCATGCTTGCAACTTAGAATTATTACAGGAGACATCTGTTGGCTGCGGTCAGTTTATTCTTTGTTCACACGAGCTGAAATATGGGCAAAAGGGGCATGGTTGAAAGAGGCATGGTGAAAGATCTTCTCCTTTCCATGTCCGTGAATTAGGCATTCCCTCAGGGAAGACTTAGAACCACTAACACCAAACATGTAAAATGTTTCCATGCCTCGTATTATTTAGATGGTGACTCATGTCACTTTTCACTACTCATCAGCACATATTTATGGAGCGCCTAATCTATGGCAGACTCTGGGTCAGGCACAGAGGCTGCAAGTTTGAATAAGACATGGGCTTGGCCCTCAGGAGATCACACATTTAGACCATCACGTAAACGAAAAGTTACAATGCAGTGGGATAAAGCTGAGCACGGAGTTGTGCCCATATTTCCATGGCAGCACAGAGGAGGGAGTGGCTAGCATGGTCTGAGTTTACAGAGGACTTGATTTTGAGGGTATTCCAGGTGGTCTTGAGGACATGTCCACTCGTGGGACTGGCATATCCAAAAGCATAGAACTGTACCAGAAGCCTGGTTTGCTCTGTAATGGCGACACCTGGTCTGGCTGGACATTGGCATGATAAACGGAGCATTAGTGAGAGGCACATTGTAGAGGGCACTGCTTGTTCAAGGTTTGATGTAATTTTTAAGATAATGAGGGTTTATAGCAGGGGAGTGACAAGATTGGATGTGTTTTATCGGGACAATTTGGGATACGGTGTGGAAGATGCATTGCAGATGGGGAGATGAAATTGGAACCTTCTGCAATAGCCTAAGGGTGACGAGGAGGGGCATTTCTAGAAGAGTAGAGAAGGGGAAGGAGAAGCAGAGATACATTCGTTTGGCAGAACCTGGTGATAAATCAGATTTTGGGGGTGAAGGAGAGAGAGCATTGAAAAGGATGACTCAGATAGCTGACTCAGGTCACCAGGTGGAAAATAGACTTATTAACCAAAATAGGGTGTAAAAGAGAACATCTGGTTTTATGCATGATAAAGCTACCGAGTTAGGTTTTGGAAATGCTGATTTTGAGATTCCTGTGGGACATCTAGAGGGAAATATCCAGAATTCCAATAAAAATACAGGCCTGTTGCATAAGAGCAGAAGCATGAACTGGGGATGTTTATTTGGGAGTCATCATCGATCAGATTAGATGAATTTTCCCAGGGTGAGCATGAGGAGAGAGAAGTCTGAGCTGAAACAGAACCGTGGAGAATATTAACATATAGAGTGGATGCAGAGCTTCTCTGTACAGGTGTGCAGGTTGTACACTGCACATTTCCAGGCAATGGTCATAACACAGTCTAGGTGAAGGGCAACTCCGGAAGATATGTGACTGTATGTGATAACTGGGTAAAGAGAATGTACTAGGAAAGAATGTGACATAGAAGACACGGAGGCAGAGTACTCCCCTAGGAGGGAACAACAAGCTGTGTCTGAAAACTCTGAAAGCACCAAGTAGTTTATTGCTAAGGATTTAATCCTAAGGGTCTGCCTGATAAGAACTTTTTAGTGAGATTTCCACACATCGGTGGGGGCAAAAGGCCTAACTCAGTGGGTTGAAGCGTGATTGAAGGTGGGGCAGTGGAGGCTACAGATGGAGGCCACTCTCAACTGTATTGAGTCTGTGAAGAGAGGAGGGCAGGTAGAGAGGACAGAGCATCCTGGGAGGGCTTTTCTTCTGTACAGAGACAAAATGCAGTGTACCCCAGGGAGGAGCAAATGATGTTGGACTGGCTGGTAAGGAACAAAGAAGGTGATACCACAGGGGTTTGGCAGGAAAAGTGAGGAAGGAGAGAGATCGAGCTGAAAACACAAAAGGAACCAAACCAGTCATCCACAAAGGAGCATCACCCCAAACAAGGTCCTTACCCTCCAGCCCTGGAAAGCCAGGGAAGGCTCCTTTGTTTCACTGGTACACGGAGCATGAGAAGTAGTGTGGCATCAGTCACAGTGTGGGCACAAGAATGGGAGTGCAGATGACCTGTCCCAGGAGCCTCCACAGAGACTGTGTAGTCAGGAGAACACTGTCAACCACATGCCTGAGGCAGGTCTCACACCCATGGAAGGGACTGTGTGAAGATCACAGGTCCCCAGCTCTAGAACTTGTTCTCCCTGAATCTTGCCAGCTCCTGCCTGACTTGTCTTCCCTTTCCATGATGTCCTCCCTGCCTGTGTGCCGGAGGCTCTGCTCAACTTGACTTGAAGTCAGCACTTCATCAATAATTCATGGAGTGCAGGCATGACTCTAGGCACTGGGCGTCCGGCAGGACTAGACTAGATGCTGTTCTATCTTGATTTCTAGAGAGGGTTGGCCATATACACTATGGAGTGTGGTGGTAGGAGCTGTGAACAAAATATAACAAATGGAGGTAAGAGGGCTACAGTCACGTGGGAACAGTGTGGGGAAGGCTTCACTTATTGGTGAGAGAGGGAGCCCAGGGAAAAGAGTGCAAAGGCCATAGGGTGGGCGCCTGCCTGGGCCTTTGGGAGTCACCAGCTGGCCAGAGGCTGGGGCAGGGGCCGATCACATACAGTGTGGGAGGCCATGGTAAAAGGAGCTTCAATTCTATTAAGACTGATGAGAAGCCATTAGAGGGTGGCATCTTTCTTACCATGGGAGGAAATCACTGCTGAGTGGAAGGAAGCAGGAAGACTGGCTTGAAGGCTTCATCAGTAACAACCAAAAGACGATTATTCTTGTTGATTCTCTAACGTTAGCCCTCTCTTCCCACGCAGAACTTTGTTCATGTGCAGTTTTACATTTATTTTTAAAGTCTTACTGCCTATGGATTGTTCCAGTCAAGAGGTACTGAAGATCGTCTGACACACAGGATCCAAAAATGCCTCCCCGGGGAAGATGGACCCAGAACTCTGCCAGAAGAGACTCTCAATAGGAAATGTGGCAGCAGGCTACAACACGAGACAATCTTGCTTCCAAAAGAAGTATTGGGTGGAAAGAACAAAGAAGGAAATAATTTAAATGTTACTAAAGCTTAATACCTCATAAGACTCTCTGGTTGAAGTTTAATCTCCATCTCTAGGTTAAATGGCTAGATTTAGCATAGAAATATAGGATTCCATATATTGCATGAAACACACACAAGCCCCAAAATTATTCATTGTTGATCTCAGATTCAAACTTAACTTGGTACTGGTATTTTTATCTGGCAATCTTATCTCTAGAGGTAGTGACTTGGGGGATGGTAATCTATTAGAGGAAAATACTTTTTTTTTTTTTTTTTTTAGCCAAAGCTTTCCTCTACCTTTTCAGAAGAAGGAAGGCTATCCTTTGGGAATATTTCCTTAGTCCTGTTTCTTCCAAATCTCCTATTTCTGATCACACTAGACCTGACTTCACTCTTCCTCTGGTAGCTGTGTGCCCTTGGCATGTCATGTAACTTCTGGGTCTCAGTTTTCTTAGCTCTCACTGCTTTGAGAACTGAATTGTGACTTGTAAAAAAAAGTGCTTCATACAATTGTAAGGTGTCATCCAGTTGTAAATAATAACTATTATTTCTTCACTAATTTTTCTTTTTACCTCTCTTTCTAACAGAACTATATAGCATGTGTTGTATTTTTAAATTCCTTAAAAACTACAGATATTTTTCAGAAAAACTTTGTGTTCTTTCACAGGGAAAGATGTCTCATTGGGCACCACTTGTCATGTTTTCATTCCAAGTCTTCTCCCCTTGGGAAATCTTGCCTCCTGCTCCCTGGAAAATCACTGACCTTTAGGTTTCAGCTAAACCTAGGAAATGCTTCTAAAACATTTCTTGCTTCTTTGACCCAACTGGTGAGCGCCATACATTTTTCCAAATCCCGCTATTTTCTGCTGTCCCCACAACCCAGGGCTATCTGATTGTTGGTGATCTCACACAACTTCGCTGATGCTCTATAGCTGAACAGTCAGCCAAATCGTGGGTCCTCTTACAACAACTTGCCTGTGGGGTAGACCAGTGGACTACAGTCAGACCTCTCCTTCACCAGCCTCTTCTGCCATGCCTTTAAAAACGAAACCCCCAAAATGTGGATAAGGTTAATTGTAGAGAATGTTCAAAATATAGGAAAGAATGATTAAGAAATTAAAGCTAGCTGGGTGCGGTGGCTCACATCTATAATCCATGCACTTTGGATGACTGAGGCAAGAGGATTGCCTGAGTCCAGGGACTCGAGACCAGCCTGGGCAACTTGGCGAGACCTCGTCTCTACAGTAAGAAAAAAAAATTAGCCAAGCGTGGCACATGTCTGTGGTTCCAGCTACTTGGAAGACTGAGGCTGAAGGATGACCTGAGCCCAGCAGGTCGAGGCTGTGGTGGCCCTGAGCATGCCACTGCACTCCAATCTGGGCAACAGAGTGAGACTCCCATGCCAAAAAAAAAAAAAAAAAAAGAAAGAATTTAAACTAATAAGTATGCTTACTACCCAAAGAAACCTCCTAAAGACACATGGATATATGTTTATAAAAATTTTTATAAAGTGAGTATCATATATCATACTGTAGAATAAAGAGTTTGGGGAACTTTTTTTTTTTTTTTTTTTTTTACATATTGTCATGATTATTTTTAGGCTATTTTATAATTTTCAAGTTAATTAGGAAATTAATTATCTTCATACTTGTCCATCATATGGGTATGCCATAATTTATTCAAGCATATCTTATATTCTGGAGCACCTTTAAACATAATAATTCCTTTAAACAAGTAGTATTCTGAGAATATGATCAAGTGCATATTGATTTTTGTGTCCCAAGGTTTTCCCCCATTCCATTGCAGGATCCCTGACTTCTCTATTACCTCCTTGGTAATAGATGGCCTTTGGACTTTTCATTTGATCACTAGAGTACATAGTCTTGTGTATATTTCCAAACCCATAAACTTGCTTTAGGGTTAAACCTTCTTATTTCTGCCAGCTGGTTGCAGAGAAGAAGCTGATGTCTGGAAAGTGAGGGTAAACTCTCTTCTTCAAGCAGTTTGGGCCTGGATGCTGTTAAAAACTGATGATTTTTCTTAGGAGCATTTTTTTTTTTGGCTTCTTCGGAAGGTGCACTGCTGGTTCCTTCTGACTATATCTCCAAGATCTTCCCACAAGGATCCTCTTTTGTCCCCTTGACCTGTGGCGGGATCCCTCTTGAAAAGGGTCCCATTAAAAATGATCCCAGGTACATTTTCCTTCTCAGGATGCAATATCTGATCTTTGAGCCTCAAGCAGTTTTGAGGAGACATCATTTTCTGTTTAAGACTTTATAGGGATATATGCTTTCCTTTCTCTTCAGTAAACACTCAGCAGTGGAAAGGCTGGGTCACATTCAGAGTGACAATTTCACATTCCCACCAGCAGTGTAGGAGCACTTCAATTAATCTATGTACCCACCAACACATGGTATGTTATCCTCTTAATTGTAGCTATTCTATTAGATATCTAGTGGTATCACACTGTGATTTTAATTCTCATTTCCTTAATGACTAATGATGTGATAGTTTTCTGGTTACAGCCAGAGTATAAAATGCCAGGAATGCAGAAGTTTTGCATGTCCTGTTTGGGCAGGGGGAGCAAAGAAGAACTGATAGAACTATGGATTAGAGGGATCAGGACAAGGAACATGAGCAAGGGAAGAGCAACCATGAAGGTCATGGTGGGAGCGGCAGACACTTCAAGGACTAGACCAGACCAGACCAAAGATGATGGATATCTGATAAGACTAGTGACTTGGGGAATCAGGAGGCCTCGTTGGGTTTTAACGGGTGCCCAAGGGAGAGCACAAAGATGAAATTCTACTCTCCTACTGCTCTGAGGCACTTGGAAGGTAAAAGGGAACCCTGTTAGAGGAAGTCACTCCTGATATGAGTCTGAGCTTTCAACTGACTTTTTGAATGTTTCCTCAAAAGACCACATTAAAGCCAAAGTGATGACATACTAAGGAGGATATAAAAACCAAGACAAGCTGACTGAGAGTGAAATTGAGAGCAGGTGAGTACAGAAAAGGAGCCATTGCTGGTGTCTAGGTGCTGTGTGGCCACTGGGGCATGAGGGATTCATGGATGAGTCAGCCAGATTTAAAGCCAAATCAGGAATGGGTATCACACTGTTGATCATTTCAGAGTATATTCTCAAAAAATGCCTCTAATCTCCTCTATAAGTCTATATTTAAGCCATTGTTTATATCCTGTAGTTGTGCAGTTGTTTTTTGAATTCCAAATAGCCCCATCCCCCTTTTTTTTTTGAGTCAAGGTCCCACTGTGTCACCCAGGCTGGAACACAGTGGCAAAATCACAGCTCACTGTAGCCTGAACCTCCCAGGCTCAAGCAATCCTTCCACCTCGGCTTCCTGAATAGAAGGACTACAGGCATGGGCCACTATACTCTGCTATTTTTTTTCAGTTTTTGTAGAGACGAGGTCTCACTATGTTGCCCAGTCTGGTCTCAAATTCCTGGGCTCAAGCAGTCCTCTCATTTCAGTCTCCTAAAGTATTGGGATTACAGGTGTGAGCCTGAACTTCAACAGCTTTTTTTGTGCATTGTGTTTATCTTATTGAATCTAGACTATATTCAAGTCTGTTAAAAGTCTTTCATACTCTGATTTCTTCACTGATAGGATACATTGTGAAAAATCCATAAGTTTGGAGACATTGTTTATGTTGATATTTGGCCTTTTATGGGCCTTAGGATGGTTGCTCAGCTTACATTATCCTCCGTTTTCTTCTTTACAAAATACAATGCACATGATGTCATCATATGAATTAAAACACTCAATAAATAGTGCCGGTAGGCAGTGATATGTTGGTAAATGTCGAACAACTGACTTTGTTAAGTGTTTGTCAATTTCAGTGTTGTAAATCCTACCATCACAGCTAATTTCAAGCTACACTCTGATGCTCCCCAGGCACGAAGTTGGGCAGAGAAGAGCACAAACTGGTCTTCCTAGCTGGAGCCAGCCAGTTCCAGCACACCACTGATGATGGTCATATTTCGATTCTGTGAAATAAAGTATTGAATAGTGTCATGTGAACATTAACATGTGAGCATTATTTTAAAATCTTTATCCAAATCCCAATGACTATTTCTATTGGAAGAGAAGAAACTTGTAATTTGCTCAGGAGCACTATCTCAGTGGTTACCAGTCTGTTTTAGTCCATTTAAAAACTTTTTATCAATCAATTTTTAATCAACACAATTATAACTTGATTCACTGAACATTTGTTGATCTTGACTCTGAGATCATCTTGAAATTTTATGAAATCCTTTATTGAAGTTAAATTACATTTTCTTCCTACATTTCTAACCTGACAGTTCTCAACACCGACCACCATTAGAATCACCTGGGAAACCTTGCAAATACACTTATGGCCCATTCCAGGACAGGCTGCATAATTTGTGGGGTACAAAATGAAAATGCGGGGCCCCTTGTTTAAAAATGAACCATTTCCAAATGGTGATAGTAGAGCATTAAGCCAAGTGTGGTCCCTTCTGAGCCTGGGGCCCTGTGTAATTGTAGAATTTGCTACAGTATTCCAGGTGATGCCGATTCTGCTGGTCTGGGAACCACACTGTGAGGATCAATCACTAAAGGATGACGCTCCAAGCCCTTGCAGGTCATGCATTGTCTTTATGATCTGACTCCTGCCTACCTCCAGATGATGGATCTTAAACTCAAGACATGTGAACTCACCATTCCTCAGTTCCCTAGGTTCTCACATGCCTCCATGCAAAAGCTGTGGTTCTTATGTCTGCAGTAAAATTTCTGTTTCTCCATTAAAGAGTTCCTTCACCAGTCCCTCTTCCTGTGATCTGAAGCAGAGAGCCCTTTGGGCACTGCTGCACATCAGCACTTGTCAAGCTGACTGTCTACTTATCTGTATCTCTGAGAGCAGATGACTGTGTCTTTCTTCTGTGTCTTCTCAGGGCCTAGCACACTCTGAGCATTCAATAAAGTCCATGGAGAGAATAAATTCGTTACTTGTTCTAAGTACATACGTGATTGCTATTGTTTGTATAGAATTTAAAAATGAGTTAAGGAGTTTGCTTTCCTCTAATTTCCACAAGGTGACTTTAAAGTGCATGCTAATGATTCTGAAGAAAACTGGGCTAGAGGCAGAGAGAGATTATTGTGGCTCTCCTCCTCAGGTGGAAAAACAACTCAAATTGTATTCACAACTGCATTGGCATTTTGATCTTTACTTTTAGTGAGCAGCTCTTTTTAGTGAACGTCTTCAACTCTAAAGCTATTGCCATCATGTTCTTTATGAAATAAGACAACCTTTTACAAAGAGCAATGGTATCTTAGGATAAAAGTCCATCATTTTTCAGGGTTTTGTTTTTCCCTTGCTGGCATGCGATCAAACATTGATCGGGTTGGAAAATGATGTGAAAATGAGAATATAGACACACACACACACACACACACACACACACACACACACACATATATATAATACACACACACATATATGATTAATGAGCAAATATCCAAAGTTTTTTCATCAGTCCTTGGTCCACAGAATTCTGTTTTTGGAGTGTGTGTGTATGTATGTATACATGCATATGTGTATATGTCTGGGGCTGTGTGTGGTAATTGTGTATGTGTGTGTGTGTGTGTGTGTGTGTGTGTGTTTGGTATGTGTGGGACCATGTGTGTGACTGTATGTGTTATGTGTGGGGCTGCATATGTGACTGTGCATGTGTGTGTGTGTGGGAGCAGTGTGGGTTGGGATGGTGGTGGTGAGGAAAAGAGGTTGCTTGAGGTTTCTCCCTCGAGGGATCATGCACACCCACATAAAATCCAAATATAATAAATTTTGGAATGCAAGCACAGATTATCCATCTAACTGCAGAGGTGGAAGGCTGCCTTCAGACATGGAAAATGACAGATAATTATCCAGTCTTTTGACAGCATGTCTGCTACCTAATAATTCAAACTACTGGTATGAAGAAGAAAGCCAAGAATCTTGATGAAGTTGGAAGAGGAGCTTAACAATTTGCCTCCACTTTCTGCACTGGAGTCTCTGCTTCTATATTTAGCTGCAGAAGTGGCAAGAGGTAGCCAAGCAGAGGCAACTCACATACATAGGGGAGCTGCAGTTTTAGCCTTAGTTCATGTGTAGCACCTTATTCTGAAAATGTTAAGACAAAGTACAACTCCAAAAAATAATTGAGTAATATCAACCCCTTCCATTTGCAGAATGCTTCAGAAGTTAAAAAGAGACCTCATTTATGTCTTAGAACACTGTCTCTGTAGAGGAGCCAAGATGGGCATCATTGTTCCTTTTATAGAGATTAGGGCGTACGAAGCCATTCAAAATGAACACTGGCATAGCTAACAATAATTCACATTTCTAATTCCTTATCCGTGTATTCCATTTTTAAATCGAAATACAGTGTTGCCTTTATATTCATGGGGTTGGGTTTTTAATAAGGAGCACTTAAAACAGTGCCTGAACAATTTTATTTGAAGTAATCTGATCAGTGTAGATTGATTTCACAAATTCCCTTTTCATCAAAAAGGAGTTTTAAGGAAAGAATTGCGCAGATACTTGTCTCAAATCTTTACTTGATTGCACTTCCATTTACTCACACATTCCTTATTTATTACCTTGCTTTCCTACATATGATCTGATTTAACAAAACTCAGATGATACATAAATCACTGCTGTCAGTATAATCAGCCTTTATTCAGGACAGGAATCCAGCCAGGGGCCACAAATGCATTGTGACATTCCTATCTCATTAGTTATCCGATTTGGGTCCCCAGAAAGAAATTTATCATTAGGTTACATGATAAACATTGTTCAAATATATATTTTTTCTAATTGTTAAAACACACACACACATACACACACACACACATACATACACACACACACACACACACACACACACACACACCGTCCTGTGTTACTTAGGCAATTTGAATAGGTGCCTATGACACAGGTTTCACAATATAGGAAAATACATTTTTATTGGTTTCAAGTGAACCTTGTTGAAGGATGAAGTATAATGAAAACTCAGTGCTTTACATTTTCCCTCACAAGAAAACCAACTAATTATTCAAGAAATTAAGAGAGATTTGCTAAAATTCTTTAAAGGCTATTTTTATTCAAGGCTTTTGTGTTAAATAGTGAAACAATGCAAGCACTTTGCTCCTTATTTTTGGTCTAGATGAGGATAAATAACAATAATTCCCAAATGTATTTTTCTTTTTTCACAGTTGATGACGCCAGCAACATTGTCTCTGGGGCAGATGGAAAGAGAAAACTTTCCTAAATTCTCCTCCACATCATTTCCTTCAGCCAGGTTTGAATTAGCTCACACTGGTGTTCTCATGCTTTGAGAAAAAGCCAAGACTTTTGGTAAAGTCATTAGGAATCGCTGCTGGGGATGTGGCGGTGTCCCAGGCAGGCAGCAGGGCCCCCCGCTCAGCCTCTCTGGGCCCATCAGTCTTTGGAGGTGAAACCAGCAGAGAAAACAGTCTCCCTTTTATCTTCCCTTTTCCAGGACACTGAGGAGAGCCCTGAGCAGTTTTGTGTACACAGACAACTCTGGGGAAAGCATTTCACCCATGCTGGGAAAATTCAGTGATTCTAGAGAAAAAATGAGGGACTTGTGAGGGCAAAGCATGACAGGAGATTGCTCCAGCAATTTAGTGCCTGGTACCCACAGTTTCATTGTGTTTTGCTCTTTCTCTCAGTTGTGCTTTTGCTCATGCCATCTATCCATCTGAGATTCTCCTGTTTTCATCCTTCTAGAGCCAGTTTGTGATACCTCCCCCACAGAGTCCTGGAGAACTAACCCATGTCTTTCTTGCATATCTGGGATAAGATTTTCCTGGGGACCCAAATAGCTTATTCTAATTTGAACTCAGAGTGAAGGCTGATCAGTGACAAGTATCATTTCACAAAACCACCCAAGACTTGGGGACACTGACTTTTCTTAATCCTGAATTCTGCTTAGACCTGCAACACCACTAATTCTGCAGATCCTAGCTCCTGTTGTCCTTGACCTACTGGTTAAATCCAAAGACCTCCTGGTTACAAAACCTCCCATCATGCTCCAGATCCCTTGTCATTCCCTCCAATCTTTCCGTGGAGATTGTCACCCCTGAGCCAAGAGAAAAAATTTTCCTTTGCTGTCTAATGACTCGTCATAGAATGCAAACCCTTGTCTTCATTACAGTTGCCAAGGACACTGCTTTCCTGCAGATTTTTCAAAAGGACTCACCTTCCCACATTTAGTATGCTAAAAGGTCAAGCAAAAGATAATGCCCTAAACATTACACCTCACCTCTGTTTTTGTCTCTATAATGCATCCCTTTTGGATTCTCTTCTTTCTTTACTGATGCACTGCCTGGCCACCATCCAACCCTACTCTTCATCCAGGGTGTCTCTGATGGCCAGCAAATGTCCTAAGAAACCACTAGCATGTGAGTGCCATGACCAAGAAAGCCGTATTGACCTTCACTTTCATTTCAGCCACCCGCAACCATGGCCTCATCCTCAAACTAGACAGCACAAAAATCTTTAATGTTAACGTCTCACATTTTTGGACACATCTCATTTTTTAACTCTCCTTACTCCTTTATTCCCACCACTCCTACTTGGAAGTTTCATCAGCAATTCCTCACTAATTCTGTGCTTCTCAAACTTTAATGGATATAATCACCTGGAGATGGAGTAAAAATGCAAGTTTCTAAAGCCTTCCCCCTGTAGATTCTAATTGTCCAGTTTTGGGGAAAGTGCCTGAAAATCTGCATTTCATAAGCATCCCAGTTGAATTTGGTGCTGCATGTCCCACCAACAACTCTTTGAGGAACTGCTTGAATACTTCATTTTTTTTTCTTCAGGGTGTCAGGCTTCTGCTGCCTGTCACTTATCATCAGCATAGGCTTTTATCTAGAATTTAAATCACTCTTTTACTATCATCATTGTGATGGTTAATTTTATTAACTTTTGTCAACATGTCTGTGCTATGGTACCCAGATACTTTGTCAAACATCAATTTAGATGTTATTGTGAAAGTTAAAATTAAAATTACTGAACTTTGAGTAAAACAGATAATCTTCCATAAAGCGAGTGGCCCTCATCCAGTCAGTTGAAGACCTTAAGAGAAAAAAACTGAGGTCTCTTGAGGGAAGAGGAATTCTGCCTGCAGAGACCACCTTTGGACATGACTGTACCCAATCTCTAGCCTGGTAGCTTGCCCTGCAGAATTTAGACTTACCAATTCCCACAATCATATGAGCCAGTTCCTTAATATAAGTAAATATCTTTCTCTCTTCACACATCTGATTGGTTCTTGTTCTTCTGGAAAATTCTAACTGATCCACACTAGTTTGAATAAATACAGCCTCCAGGATTCTAGGCCTCTGTCTCAGTATCACTAAACTTAACCCAGGGGACTGAGGCCACTGCAAAAATCACAGTCTTCAACCCTGCAGGACTCTCAGTACTTCCTAGCCATCCTTGTATGGAACTCTACGGTCTGTAGCACTGGGTTCCCAAGCCAGTTTTTCAGATCTTATCACTCACTCTCAAAGCTCCTTTCCTGGCTGTGCTCAGTGACAGCCTGTAATCCCAGCACTTTGGGAGGCTGAGGCGAGAAGATTGCCTGAACCCATGGGTTTGAGACCCACCCGGGCAACTTGGTGAGACCTCATCTCTACAATAAATCAAAAATGAGCCGGGCATGGTGGCGCATACCTGTAATTCCGGCTGCTTGGAAGGCTGAGGTGGAAGGATCGCAGGAGCCCAGCGGGTCGAGGCTGCAGTGGCTGGGAGCGTGCCACTGCCCTCCAGCCTGGGTGACAGAGTGAGACTCCAACTCAAAAAAAAAAAAAACTCCTTTTCTTATCATCTCTGTTGTAGATGTTGACTGATGACTGGTCTTCTCTTTTACAGAGAAAACAGAAGTCAAGTTAGATACTTTATTTCTTACCCACCATAAAGTTTCTCATAGTGGTTTATCATTTGTTCTGGTTCTTGTGGGCAAGTTGGGTCCAAGATGAATGATCTCCACTTTGATTCCCATCATTTCACTCTTTCTCAAAGTGCCCTTTCTATACTCTGTTCACTGCCTGCATTCCTCTTCTGGCACTATATCCACTGCCCTTATCCTCTTGGGCACACACAGTCCAGACCATCTCAAACATCTTAACATACCTCCCTCCATCGTTTATCCTTCTTTTATTGCTGCTTCCTCTTTTTCAACTCACAATCACATAATGGCACCTAAAATTCATCTTCTCTCCCACCATTTACTGAAAGTGCTTGGCCAAAGTTACCTTCCAGTTACTATTAATAAATTCAGGGAAATATTTTCAGTCATGATCTGACTCCATATCACTGCACTGTATTTCACTGTTGGTCAATTTCTTCATGAAACTCTATCCTTTCTCTTTCCCCCTCTCAAAGACATCAAACTCTACTGATTCTTCCCTACCTATCTGGTCTTTTCTTCTGTCTTAGTTGGGTTCCCACCCCAAAGATAGGAGGATGATTTTTTGAGGTGAAAAATTGTGGGGGAGTCAGGTGGTAGACAGAATGCAAGTAATTTATTTGGGAAATGATCCCAGGAAACACAAGTGAGGAAATGGAAAAAAGGGAAATATTTTCAGTCATGATCTGACTCCATATCACTGCACTGTATTTCACTGTTGGTCAATTTCTTCATGAAACTCTATCCTTTCTCTTTCCCCCTCTCAAAGACATCAAACTCTACTGACTATTCCCTATCTGGTCTTTTATTCTGTCTTAGTTGGGTTCCCACCCCAAAGATAGGATGATTTTTTGAGGTGAAAAATTGTGGGGAGTCAGGTGGTAGCCAGAATGCAAGTAATTTATTTGGGAAATGATCCCAGGAAGCACAAGTGAGGAAATGGAAAAAAGGGAGAAAACAAAAAGCCAATAAAGGGTACAATGTGAATAGGTATTATGGTGGGCAACTGGGGGTCTTTTCCCATGGGGTCTCCAATGAGCCCAATGGCACACATTTCAAAAGTGTCCCACCAGGGATGGGAAGCAGGATTATTTTTCCACCTGAATTTACTAAATTTTCAACACCTGTAGGAAGCCCCTATGCTCACTTAGTAAGTTCCCTGGCACCAGAGAAAGTTTTCAGGCAGTGAAGCGGAAAGGTGGGAAGCTGTCAGTTCACCAGGCATTCTCCAGCACAGCTGAAAATGAACTACTCAGATGTGGGTGGGGGCAGGGGGAAGTGGTAGGCATTGACAGTTTCAGAATCCCTTGTGAGTGGTTTTTTCTCTTCCCTTCCTTGAATGTTCCCTTCCTCTTCCATTCCTTTAAATGTTCCACTGTTCTGTTTTTGCTCCATTTCCTCTCTTTCTACACTCACCTCCCAGGAGTGCTGATCTACTTTTTATGCCTTTATTTCATTACCTCTTAATTCTGAAATATATATATATTCTATCCATGTCTGTCTTCTGAATTCTAGGCACATATATCCAACTGTCTGTGGAAATCTCTTGTGTGTCCTCTGGGTATCCCAATCTGTGCAAAGTTGAATCCGTTATGTCTATGGACATTCCCTTATCACCCTTAGATTCCAAAGTTACATCTACTCCATGATTATCTCTTGGAGAATGGTGCAACCAGGTGCCTGGCTGCCAAAGTGAGAAAACCTAGAGAGAAGCCATCCTTAAAGCCATGTTCTCTGTTGGCATCCTATCAATTACTGAATCTGTGTCAAGACTAGCTCTCTTTAGTCTGACTCCTCTCCTCTTCCACAGGCATTAGTACAAGCTCTTATCAATAATATCCCCCTCCCAAATAGATCTTCCTCCTGCAGTCTTACTCCCTAGGTAAGTACAACTTGTCTTCCAACCAGGTTGTAATATGCTTAAAAGTGGAGACCTGATATTAACTGACACCTGACAAATTGTAAAACACTTTGGAATTTGGAAGTTGTTTTCATTTCCCCTTTCCTATTCCCTTCCTTCATGCTGTCAGCAATCAAGGTCAGGTCCAGAGTTGTCAGGAAAGACTGTGTTAGTGCAATTGTGGTCAGAACCTGGATTCCACTGTTTTCTTACAATCCCATGTGGTCTGACTCCAAACAAGGAAAGAGCACATTTACTGAATCCCCTCAGATAGACTGAAAGTATGGACCCATCTCTGTTAGTATTTATGAAAGTATGGACCCATCTCTGTTAGTATTTATGAAAGTTTGGAGATTGTTTTCACCTGTATTGATTCCAAAAAGAATTTGATAAAAAATTATGAAATTATTCCTGTGATAGGAGAACAATACATAAATTTTTAAAGTAAATATTAGAAGATGAGACACAGAGTCTCATGACTGATTTGCCAAGATTTAAATAAAATCAATACCATCAGCATTGCTGGGAATGGAAAGAACATGGTTCTGCTCCCACTCCATATATTGCCAATATATACTTCCTATCTTAATAGCTAGCTTAACATTTATAAGATGGAATGGAAAACAGACAAAGCTCATAAATCCAGGTGATTCAAATGAATTCCTAGGGGAAAGCACACTCTCCTTGTAAATAATTCTCATTTGAATCTTGTAACTTGGAGAGGCTGAAACCCACAATCATTAAAATGACATTTCCTGT
Source organism: Carlito syrichta (assembly GCF_000164805.1). Classification (NCBI taxonomy): domain Eukaryota; kingdom Metazoa; phylum Chordata; class Mammalia; order Primates; family Tarsiidae; genus Carlito; species Carlito syrichta. Next base: position 50,788 of record NW_007255537.1, read on the forward strand.
ATTTTTATCATTTTCGTAGGAATGTCAGTAATCACCCATATTAAAGATCTCTAGGGGAGAGGACTAGTAGGAGGATAGGCGTATCCTAAAAAAATTCAGGAAGCATAAATCGAAAATGCAGCTTTATATTCTCAGATTTTCTAAGAAGAATGCTGTTTCAGAAAACCCACATTTTTATGTTTAATTATTTAACAACTTATAAAATTCAACTGATGCTTGAAAAATAGCTGAAAGCATTGCTAAAGTAGAGCAGAGCAATTGATTTCTCTCTCTAGAAAAATGTTTCAAAGTTTTTCATTGATCATTAAGCACAGTTTTATACTCAGTAAATGGTGGTTCTCTTAACTATTATTATTAGGTATCAGGTGCTCAATAACTGTCTGCCCACTGAAAAAACAGTATTTTCACATTAAATTTCCAAAGTGCTTCTCTGATTATATTGATTTATTGCTCAGAATCCCTTCTGTATGAAGACTGATTCTCATAGCCAGAAGCACTTTTTTCCTCATCTAAACTCCTAGAGTCCTGTATTTGTAGCTTTTTAATGCCTCCAATCAATTTCTATCTGTATTATAAGTGTTTGTGCTTATGTATTATTTCCCCATTACATTATGAGTCTTTGAAGAAAAGGAGCATTTTTAGTTCTGTTTCCTACTTCTCAAACTTGGACAAGATATCAGTTCATCAGTCAGAAAACACACTAGCTATTTTACCAGAAATTATTTAATGCAGGGAACAGGTTAAACCAGGATGGGAGCCTGATAAGTATTAATAAAGAATGGATTTCAAGGTAAGGTAGAGGTAGTCACTGCAAGAAGCAGCTACCACTTTTATGACAGGGTGGAGCAGGGAGGTGGTAGGATTATCAGAAACTAGGAGCTGGCAGAAGAGCCTGGTGGAGCTAGAAGTCAGACATTTAAAGAGGAGTGCTGTCCCTGTGCATCAAGGAAGGACCTCAGAGCTAGAGCTCAAGCCTCAATGAGAAGATGCTGCACTGGCGTTGGTAGTTCTGAAGAGGTATGATGAGACTGGCTTCAGGAGTATAAAAACATCTTGAGACTGTAATCAACTGCTACTGGATCCAGATGCTGCTTCCAAGATGAAGAGCCATTGCTGCAGTGACACAAGTAGAAACAAAGGGCAATAGAAAAGCATGACGTTCTTCTTCTTCTTGCATTTCTATACCCTCTAGGGCCCCTTTTGATGGACTTTAAAGGAACTCACTGACAATGGAAAAATGTGAATGCCCAGCCTAAGGTAAGCAGCTTCTGAAGTTGTTCCCAATGATCTCTGCATCTTGGTGTTCATGTCCTTTTGTGATCCTCTCCTCTAAATGTGGGCTGGATGGGGAGATTTACTAGAATATGGTAAAAGTGATAGGATATCACTTCTGTGTTTAGGTTATAAAACACTGTGACTCATGTTGCTGGTATTTTCTCTCAGTTGTCTTCTTGGCTTTCATACTTTGATGAAGGAAGCCGCCATATGATAGAAATCACCTGTCAAGTAACTGAGAGCCAACAGCCAGAGAGAATCTGAGATCTACATTACAATAATGGCCTGGAAGGAACTAAATGCTGTCAAATACCGAGTGAGCTTGAAAGTGATTTTTCACCAGTTGAGTCTTTGAATGATATCACAGACCCTGAGCTGACACATTGATTGCAGTTCTTTGAGAGATTGTGAAGCAGGGTATGTAGCTAAACTCTAACTGCATTCTTGGGCCACAGACATTGGGAGAAAATAGATATCTGTTGCTTTAAACTGCTACATTTTGGATAATTTGTTACATGGCAATAGCTAACTAATACATAGCTCTAGAATCACAGAGCAGAGTATAGGTAGTTTGGAAATAAGAGATAATAGCTTATTAATTGACAAAACTAATATCTAGAACATATTTGTTAATATATCTAGATATCCATATCTATCAATCAACTAAATCACTTATAAATTTATAAGAAATAAATACCAACAAACTAACAGAAAAGTAGACAAAAGATTTGAATAAACTTTTACCAAAAGAGGAAACATATGATGCAAAATTTCATGCCATTAGTAATCAGACAAGTAGAGATTAAAGCTGTAGGGAGAGATATTATATAAATACTAGTTGTAATCAGTATAAAAGATTGACATTACCAAGTACTGGTGAATCTGGGAAACAATGAAAACTTAACAATTGCAAGTGGAAGTGGATACACTTTGGGAAAGATGTAAGAAAAATAAAATATTTGCATAGCCTATTACCCATCAATTCCACTCTACAGTGTACTTCCTGGACACTTGTATACACATACCAACAACTGCTCAGAATATCCATGGAAGATGACTTGTGTTAGCCCCCAACTGGAAACCTAAGTGGCAACTATTGGAATAATGAATAAATAAATTATAATATTTTCACAGAATAGAATAATATGCAATACACAGCAATAATATACAACACCAAAGTGCATGCACTACAACTTTTTATATAAACATACTTGAATCTCAAATATGTAATTAACATTAAGCAAGCCGGGCTCAGTGGCTCAGCCTGTAATCCTGCACCTTTGGGAGGCTGAGGGGAGTGGATTGCCTGAGCCCACGGGTTCGAGACCCGCCTGGGCAGCGAGACCTCATCTCTACAATAAATAAAAAAATCAGCCGGGC
>NW_007255537.1:53462-63540 GCF_000164805.1 Carlito syrichta
GAAGGATCGCCGGAGCCCAGCAGGTCGAGGCTGTGGTGACCGGGAGTGGCCACTGCACTCTAGTTTGGGTGACAGAGTGAGACTCCAACTCAGAGGGTGTAGCGAAAAGGGAACACTTCTACACTGTTGGTGGGAGTGTAAACTAGTGCAACTTCTGTGGAAAGCAGTGTGGCGATTCCTAAAAGCTCTAAATATCAACCTCCCATATGACCCCGCAATCCCCCTACTGGGAATATACCCTGAAGAACTCAAATCACTCTATAAAAAAGATACCTGCACACGTATGTTTATCGCAGCGTTGTTCACAATAGCAAGAACCTGGAAACAACCATGCTGCCCATCAAAAGAGGACTGGATTAAAAAAATGTGGTACATATACACGATGGAATACTATGCAGCCATAAAAAAGAACAAAATCATGGATTTCCCAGCAACCTGGATGGAACTTGAGTCTATAATACTGAGTGACCTCTCACAGAAACAAAGATCCGAGTATCACATGTTCTCACTCATATAATGGACCTTGAACATCCAATGTAATACTATAAGAAAATGACTGATGGTACTGGGAAACTATGGGGGGGGGATGGGATTAACAGTAGCAAATATCTGTCTGGGGAAGGGGAAACACCTCTTATCAACAGGGTGCCTGAATGAAACGTAATTGTACACCTAACCCTTAACTGTACCCCACAAAACCATAATAAAAAATATTGATTTAATAAAAAAAAACATTAAGCAAAAGAAGCAAGCAAAAAACTCATGCACACAGTATGATTCTTATTATATAATATTTAAGTCAGACAAACCTAACCAAATATTGTTTAGGGATGCCTTCATGTACAGGAAGCATTAACTAAAGCAAGGGAGTGGTTACTGCAAAAGTAATGGAGATGAAGGGAATGGGATCTGGGAAGCCCCACAGGGACTGGTAATACCCCACAGGGTATTACCTAGATATCCACACAAGTATGTCCCTTTTAGATATACAGATCAATTTTATATATTTTATTTTGAAAAATTCGCCTGAGATTGAGAAATTTCTTTAGTATCATTTTAGTTTCTTTTTTCCTGTTAAATCTGAGAAAATTACATTAAATATTACATGCACATAAAATAGAATATGATTTGGCCACCTACCTATTCATAATTCATTCATCCATCCATTCATTAATCTTTCCATCTACCCATCCATCCATTTATCCATTTATTCATTCATCTGCTCATTTATCCTTGAGAGGTAAATAGGATGTTTACCAAATTTTAACACAGATTATTTCTGTATGCTAGGACTTTGGGTGATTTGTCATTTTTCTCTTGAATTTTATATATTACTTGAAATGTATGTAATAAGCATTTATAATTTTTATAATGGTAATGATGTAGTTAGTTAAAACAAAGAAAAAAATAAATGTGTTCTCATTCATTGCCTCAGGTTAATTGTATGAAATCGGTGTTATATGAGTCAACTTGCCTAAGGTCACATAGAAACTGGCAAAATTAGAAGGCAGATTTGAATTTTCCTTGAACAAATACCAGAATGCCACAGTATGTAGCTTGATGTCCTGTCCATGATCTTTACTTATGAGAAACTTAGAGTTCTTTCATTGCCCAAAACCTTTAATTTAAGGCAGCAGCTGTGTTAATCATTTCAGGGATTCTAAGGCTTAACCATGAGACTGCAATCATTTGCTTCTACCTTGATGTCCTCTAAACCCTCCATAAAGCTATGGCCAAGCACACGTGCACCAATTAATTCACTGTCTGGTCACTTCTTCCATTCCATCATGCTGCGCACATGACTTGTGAAGTTGGCTCCACTGTGTCTTAATGAATGATGTAATAGAAGCAGGGCACACCAGCCTTCTCTTCCAACTTGAATAAATCCCTCTTTCCCTCATTCATTGCAGGTGTCTCAAGTCTTACAAGTGAAATCAGATTTTCCATGTTTAGACCAAACTTCTCAAATTTCCTACTGGCAGGCCCTAATTAGCTCATGTGTGCCAGCTAATTAGGTAGGAAATTATTTGCTAAGAATCTCACGCAGCCCTTAACCTGGGGTCAACCAGACTATATTTGAACCAGAGGCTGCATATTCATGTTTCTACCCTATTGACAAAATGACAGGATGATAATTTAGTTTAGAAAAAAGAAATAAATGAAGGTGATGGTTTTTCCTATGATTCTACCAACCTCAGGCAAAACCACGCAGGGGCCAAGTTTGTCCCAGGTCACTCTAGTTACACTCCATACTCTCCCCCATGGCATTTTTCTGTTACTTAGAAAGTTCTTTCTCCCTTTTTTTCTCTCCAAACTTCTCTTAGAAAATGATCTGATAAATTCATTCATTCTAAGGGATAAATCACTTTTTTAATAGTGCTATCTTTATCGCATGATGAAATAAATCCTTGAGCTAAATGGATGAATTTCTAATGATAACTTTAGACTTAAACCACATATATAAAGCAAAATTAGTTTCTTGGTAACCCTTTGTCAATTTTACATGTTTCTATATTATCATTTTCTGCATGAAGGATGGTAAAAACATTCTTCTTACTAATATATACACAGGAAATACTTGAAAATGTTTCTATAGTAGTTTTTATAGTAGCTATAAGATGTATAGTAGCTGTAGGATGACTTAATTGATGATGAGCTAATTTGTCTATGTCCTTACTAGTACTAACTAATCACATGTACCTCAGAGTTTTCTAAATAATCACAGACCACTCGCTCTGAAAGTGCTACTAATGAACATCCTACTCTATTCCCTTGTCTGAGAGAGGAAGAAACTGACATTGAAAAAAACAAACTTGACAGGCTTCAGAAACACAACTGGTTGGTGACTCAATAGAGATTGGAAACCCACTTGACAATTTAACAACCAAAATAAGAAAATGGACAATATCAGTCTCCTTGTTACAGCATAGGTAAGGAGCCCCCACATTTGCTTGGCCCGATGGACTAGCAATAAGCCACAAGTGAGAAGCTTGATTCCAGAGAGGAGTTTGATTCCAGAGGGAAGCTTGATGCCTTCAACATCTTTTTGTTTGTTTGTTTGGTTTTTGAAACAGTGTCCTGCTCTGTCATCCCATCTAGAGTGCAGGGGGATGATCATAGCTCACTGGAGCCTTGAACTCCTGGGCTCAAGCATTCCCCTCTTGGGATTCCTTGGCATCCCAAAGTGCCGGATTATAGAAATAAGCCACTGCAACCAGCCTGCCTTAGATAGTTCAAAATATCTTTGTGTTCTCTGTAAAAGTCTGGTCTTTGTACTAAGAATTTAATACTAAAATGTGAAGTGAAACATATTTACGACACCCAGTTACACTAGGCTCCAGCCAATGTTAAAGGAGCAGCAATGCTATTTGTTTGCTTCTAGAAGGCAGTTGGTTAGAGATGGCCATCATATTTTCTCATGAAAATAGAAGTCCTCAGAGACACAAAACTCATCTCAGTTCCCTATTATTTAACAAGAACATGAAGACGATTTCCAGAAAAATGAAGAAATTTACCTTCTTTGCAAGAGATATTCCTTATAATGGTTTCAAATTTCAATGGCTACTGAAAAAAAACAGAGAACAGTAAACTTCTTTCCTGTAACTTTTATTTATGTAGATCTTTACTGTTTGGAAAGTATTATCACATGTTGTCTTATTTGAAATATGAAAGACAGTGGCAAATACTGAAGGTATTAAGATGAGCTTTTTATTCCAAAATGGTGTCTAGAACAGAGACACGCACTTTTTGTTAAAATCTACTGCAGGAATAAACTTGAACTGGAAGATACAGTTGTAGCTTGTTTCTCTGATCCCTGGCCATTTCTTGTGTTATTTAGAATAATACTTTCAGTAATTGTCAGTCTATGTGAGTCTTGGTTCCTTATTTCCTGGACTGTCAAAGTACACACTTTGTAAAACTCTTACTAAGTAGCTTCTATGGGAAAGATTATGTCTAGAAGTTTCAGAACTTCTGGTGCAAAAAAAAAAGAAAAATGGAACAAAAATTCCAAACTGAGATGTTCTCCATCCAAGTATCCCAAGTGATTACTCTCTATGAATATTAATTTTAGGCAGGCATAAACATTTTAAAAGTCACTACTATTAAAATAAGAATAATAAGAGCTAACATTTCCATGTTAGTTATGAATGCCCCATGCATAATTGCATTTGAGATTTAAACTCAGCATTGGAATGCAGTGGGGGTCTTTGCCTGACCAGAGTAAATGATGTGGGTTAGGAACCCAGGGATCCTGACAGTTCCTTCTACTGAGGGTGACAATTGTTATTAGCAGAAGTGATTTGTAGAAAGTTCTCTCCTCCACTGGAAGAACAGAAAATGAATGTGAGTGGGAGTAGGTCACAAAGACTGAGCTCTGGAATTCATTCCCCTTAAAAATAGGTCAATTCTGTTTTTCCTAGGAATTCCCCTGGGAGAAGACCCCATCTCATGCACTCGTTCGAATATAAATTGACCCTGACAGTGAAACAACCTCCAACTTTTGCAACTCCCTATGGGGAAGGGCTTTAAATACATTTCACCCTGTAAGTTCAGAAATGACTTCGGTGCTCCAGGAAGCTTAGGCTCAAGGTTGCAACCCCTCTTGGACCCTGGGGCTTAGGAATCCAGAGGCCAAAAGACCCAAGAAAGTACTGTTGAAAGTAAATGGTTTCCTGCTTCCTGCATAGTCTTTTCTTTTGCTGTGCCTAGTGTTTTACACACTTGATGATATCCAGACAGTGTTAACCTCTGGACTCCATGGTGAAGCCTTTTAATTGATAGTTCTACCCTAAAAAGTCAAGCTGTCCAGAAGTCACAGATTGAATGAATCTGAATAACATTGGTTTTGATTTCTTTGAAAACACTTTTTTCCCCCTATCTCTCTGAGAAAAATGGACTCTTTTAAATAGACTTCCCTTTACCGTTGAGAATTATGGGGATGGGTTAGAAAAAGAAATAATTAGTATTTATACTGATGAAGGAACATGTGAAGAATCTTGGAAACAAGAATATACTGTTGGAAAGTTTTGCTTAATAAACGCAAATGGTCTTTTTATAACAAAAACTTGCCTCATTCCACACTTTGCAGTTGTGGTTATAAGGCACAGTATGTTTAAATTTGATTATTTACAAAATCAAAGGACACATGTCAAATTCAGACTGGGCAAAGGCCCTTCTGTTTGTGTTTTTAAACCAGATCAAAGGGGCCCTTTATTTAAAACAATGACTGTAATGCTCAGCTTGTATCCAGACACCAGCAGTCCAGCCTCTTGGGAAAGGAAAGAGAAATGGTCTCTAAACCCTCTGGTCTGTTTCTCAGACTTCTTTTCCAATAAAGGGGAGGCTCATTTAAGAAGTGCTGGTAGCCTAGTGTAGCTGTCCCAGCAGATCTCCAGGACTTGTTCAGGGGAAATTTTGTGTGAATGGGGAGAATACTAAAGTTTTCACAGCTCACTCTGTTTCTTCAGTTGACCCAGGTTTGTACACAAGAAAATCGAACCTGCATGGATATAGAAGCCAAGAAAAATTGCTAAAATGTTTATTAGAAAAATCACCAACATTAGTATCCAATGAGTTTCAAGTCTTTTTATGTACTCATCAAGTTGAAAGTTATACCCTTGCCATAAACATCTTATCCTATAAATATGATGTATCGCTAATGTCAAAAACAGAAGGAATAAAATGGAAAACATGCAGAATGATGTTTGCAATGTGTTCAGCAATGTGACAACATGGGAGACTGATGAATTTTAGTGAAAGCCATGGGAAAGACCTAACGGGCATGCCTAAATAGGGAATTCTTGGATCTGAGGCTGGGGAGGGAGATGTGTTTACCTCTCTTACAGCTTCTAGTAGAAACAGTAAAGAGGTTCCTGGGATTTACCACAATGTCTTTTAAGTGCCAGGATCCATTCACTCATTTATTTGATGATATAACAGTATTATGTGCCAGGTCCTGTCCTAGGGGCTTGTGAACCACATAGACAAAACTTCTCGTTCTCATGGAGCTAATTTTCTGATGAGTATGGTGAGTCAGATAAGAAAAAGGTAATATAAGTTGTATGGTACGTTAGAAGAAGAAAAGAACAGTGAAAAAAAGTAGAGGGGAAAAATGGGAATGGAAATGCAGGGTGTGTGGAGAAGGATGTGTCAGGGAAGCCCTCTCTGAGAGGGTGATCATTAAGCCAAGGTTTGACAGAAGAGGAGAAATTAGTTATGGAAATACAAGGTGTGACAATTAAGTTCACAAACTTCCCACCATGTGCTTACGTTGGCAGCACTGTACAAACAATTCAGAAGGTTTCATAACCTTGGTATATCAGTATCTTACAGCTGTGTTCATGTCGACATGTGGCAGTGTCTTGCTGAGTAGTGATCATTATTGTTGTTGCATGTTTTTGTGACCCATCACAAGAATGTTGGAGCTTGAATTAGAGCAGCAAACAAACATTAAATTTCTTGTTAAACTTGGCAAGAGTGCAAGTGAAATCAGGGGCATGTTAGTCCAAGTTTATGAGGATAGTGTCATGAAGAAAATGGTCATGTACAAATGGATTAAACATATTTCTGAAGGGAGAGAAAGCATCACCGAAGGAGAGAGGTCAGGGTGGCCAGTAACGAGCAGAACTGATTAAAACCTTGCAAAAAGTTGTCAAATTGTGTGCCAAAATCATTGGCCGACTGTGAGAAGCATAGCAGACCAAATAAACATGGAGAGTGAAACAGGAAAATCTTAACTGAAAATCTTGGCATGAGAAAGGTGTGGACAAAATGGTCCTGAAGGAGGTCTTACATCACGATAATGTACCACCTCACACAGCAATCTGTGAGAGAGTTTTCAGCCAGTAAACTAATAACTGTATTGGAATACTCTCCCTACTTACCTGATCTAGCACCCAATGACTTTTTTCTTTACTTGAAGGTAAAAGAAATGTTGGAAGGAAGACATTTTGAGAACATTCAGGACATCAACTCTGATCACCATTCCAGAAAAAGAATTCCAAAATTGTTTTAACAGGTGGAATAGGTTCTGGCATTGGTACATAGCTTCCCAGGGGCATACTTCAAAGGTGACCACAGTGATATTCAACAATTATGTATGTAACACGTTTTCTAGGTTGAATTCGCAAACTTAATTGACAGTCCTATACAGGGGAAAAGTATTTCAAGAGGAAGAAGACAATGCAAAGGACCTAACATGAGTGCATACTAGGTTATTTGAGGAGCAGAAAGGGGACAAGAGTAGATGATGAGGTCAGAGAGATAGTGTGGGAACAGGTTGTGAAGGGCCTTGGATGCCATGGCAAGAAGCTGACTCTGAAGGACATTTCATCCTGAGTGAAACAGGGCATGACATGATTTCCCATATTTAACATGATTATTTAGGCTGGTTTTGAGAACAAACAGGGCAAGCATGGAAGCAAGGAAATCAATAAGGAGTCTATTGCCACTGTCCAGGCAAGAGAAGATGGGAGGCTAGAACCTTTATGGAAGCAGCGGAGGTGGTGATAAGTACTTGCATTCTCAATATACTTTGAAGATAGAGACACCAGAATATCCTGAGTGAACAGATGTGTGGATCTAGAATTGGACTGGAAATAGGATTTAAAGAGCCAGAAGGTTATAAAATTGGTGGGCAGAGACTGGAAGATGCTTACCCATCCTTTCTGAGTACATGAAAGACTTCATTTCCCAACCTTCCTTGCAGTTGTACTGCACAGTGTGACTGAGTTACGGCCAATGGGAAGATGAGCAGAAGTGACATGCTACTTTCAGTCTCAGGTAGTTAAGAGTAGGTGTGGGTTCTCTACATTCTCTCTTGCCTGTGCAACTGGAAGTAAAGGACTCAAAGATGGTAAAATTATAAAATGGAAGTGTCCCAGTTCTTCAAATCACCACTTGGAGGTTAGCAGGGCAGAAAACCACCAGAGCCAGAGTAGGCTGTGGTGTGAACAAGAAATAAACCTTTGTTATTAAACCCTTGAGACTTGGAAATTTATTACTTATTACCACATAGTATGATGTTATTCTTACTAATCTAGTCTAAATCTAAGACAGGGAAAGATGGAAAGATGAGAACACCATCTAATAAGAAGAAATTGTATATCCATATATCTAGTTTAGTTATCCATAACCAACATATGAGGGGGAACCACAAAAACACCAGAATTTATTTTAAAATTGAGTATTTATTTCTACATGTTTAAACTTCAGTCGGCCTCAAATTACTCTCCATTTGATGCAATGCACCTATTGAGATGCTTTTTCCACTGTTTAAAAAGAACTCGTCAATTTTGATGGCTTTTAGTCCTTCTGCCATTTTTGTTTCACCTCTTCCACATAGGCAAAACGTTTCCCTTTGAGGACTTTTTCATCTGGAAAAACAAACAAACAAAAAAATCACTCAGGGTGAGATCAGGTGAATAAGGAGGGGAGGGCTTGGGGGTCATGCCGTTGAACACGCAGCACAATGTGGGCAGGTGCGCTCATAAATCACCCATCATGAAATGGGCAAATACTTTGAAAGAATCTCCAAAAAAATTCACTGAAGCTAAACCCACCCTCTCACAACAACACTAGCTGGTACACTGATATCAATGTGTACTTAGAACACTTACCTAGTGGGGGAAGTCCATACTACAGGGGCCTGCCCTCCAAAAGATAATTCTGGTTTTCTTTGGGTCCCCTGTGGTAGAGAAAATCTTTGATGCCAGCAATATCGTGTCTCACAAATACTTTCTGATTGGGTCCTTAGAGAGCACACACATGCTTGTGTGCGTGCGTGTGCACATACACACAAATATTGAAAACAAAAGAACACCGATATTTTGTAATTACCTAAAGGTTATATAATTTAAGGTTGATATAAAGAATCTGGAAACAACCATGCTGCCCATCAAAAGAGGACTGGATTAAAAAAATGTGGTACATATACACGATGGAATACTACGCAGCCATAAAAAAGAACAAAATCATGAATTTCGCTGCAACCTGGATGGAACTAGAGTCTATAATACTGAGTGACCTCTCACAAAAACAAAAATTCGAATATCACATGTTCTCACTCATATAATGGACCTTGAACATCCAATGCAATACTATGAGAAAATGACTGATGGTACTGGAAACTATGGGGGGGGAGGGGGATGGGATTAACAGTAGCAAATATCTGTCGGGGTATGGGAAAACATTTCTTATCTACAGGGTGCCTGAATGAGACGTCATTGTACACCTAACCCTTAACTGTACCCCACAAAACCATAATAAAGAATACTGATTAATGAAAAAAAAATGCCAAAGAGACCTTTCCTGACCACCTTACCTAAAACAGCCCCACTACAAACTGCTCTATCACATGAAATAAATTTTATTTCCTTCATTCTTATCACTAACTCAAATTATCACCTGTCTCCTGAGCGCCAGCATTTAGCCACTGTTTCCACTAGAGTGGGGTAGAAACAACAGAGGCCTTTCTCTTGCTCTCTGCTATGTCTTCAGGACCTACAACAGTGGCTGGCACACAATAGGCACTTTATGTCTACAGAATGCATACCAAAAATGGTGCAAGGCATTAAGGTTACCAAAATGAATAAGACATGGCTCCTCAATAAACTCCCAGTCTTCATATTTACAAATACTTACCTCCTCTCCTTCTATATTAACAGTCCCTCCCCCCCCTTTTTTTTGAGTCGGGTCTCACTCTGTCACCCAGGCTGAAGTGCAATGGCACAATCACAGCTCACTACAGCCTCCAACTCCTGGGCTCAGATGATTCTCCCACCTCAGCCTCATGCCTCAGACTCTTGAGCAACTGGGAATACATGTGCGCATCACCCCACCCAGTTTTGTTTTGTTTTGTTTTTTGTACACAGGGTCTCACTATGTTGCCCAGGAGGGTCTCACTGTGCTGCCCAGGCTGGTCTCACACTCCTGAGCTCAAGCGATTCTCCCGCCAAGGCCTTCCAAAGCTCTGGGATTACAGGCATGAGCCACTGCATCCAGGTCAACAATCACTAATTTTTTTTCAATAGCTAACCTCTCCACCTGTCATCTTAAATCTGCCCCTGGGGTCTTCCTT